>NW_023501635.1:0-4313 GCF_013396195.1 Fusarium tjaetaba | reverse complement strand
TGATATTGATTCATAGAGTTGATATCAGATACTGCACTGTTTGAAGCCGCTTTTCGATTGCCCAAGCTATATTGAAGCAATGACGAGGGAGTGAGTGTCTTTGATCCCAGAGACAGACATTTGTGATGCGACTTAGAAGAAGCGGGTACATGGGCACAATAGCACTCCAAGTACCGGTACTTGAAGAGAACGCCACACCCACACACAGTAAAAACCTTCGCAGTTTTTTTTTAGTTGCCCTACATGAATAAGGTACCTATCTAGGTAGACCAGGGTTGATTCACGCGATTTGAGTCAATGGCAATGCCCTAAAACCATAGTGAAATAACAGTATGAGAAAAGAGAAGAAGAAGAAAGAATAAGCAAAAAAAGAAAAGGCCATTATTTTGTGCCGTCTGCTTGCATTCTTTCAGCTGTCAAGGTATCCATGTATACCTACCTAGGATGCGCCATACAGACTCTCAGCGTACGATAGGCAAGGTACAGTAAGTATTGCCTGTTGGGTAAGCCAGCATATGCAGGTCAACACAGCCGCACGCCTCCTCCGAGCAAAAATGCAGAACCTGACCTGAATATTGCACACCCTCCGAGACACCCTGGATATGGTCAGTGTGCCGTGCAGATGCATCGCAGATGTGGAAGAGGCCAAAGAGCCTGGCTAGTCTGGTCGGGCTTACGCTGCCCGGGGCGGGCTTGGAGGTCGGTGCCCGTCATGACCTGTAGGGTGACTTGGTGAGTGAGGTGGCTTGGCTCCCTCCAACAGTGGGCCGCCGCCTATAGCCACTTCACTAAAACACTAAATACAGGGCTGCCTTTTAGCTCATCAGTCCCCGCTCCGACTTCACCAGCAGTCCAGCAGTCCAGCACCAGCACCAGCACCACCAGCGGCTTTCTAAGTTACCCACCACCAGCACTACCTCCCAACCCCAAAGTATATCATCTCCCCACACCACCTGCACCCTCCGTTTCCCCTTCCCTCTTCTTCTTCCTTCTTTACGAGCAATTCGTCCTACGTTCTCTTTCTTCTTACTCGGTTGCGGCAGCTTAGCAGGCGATTTCACCTCAAAAGATCAGACAAGATAATACTATAGTACCGCCCATCAACCCCTACTATCCCACCTATCTACCAATCCCTGCTCTGCTCCGTCTTCCGACGTTTCTCTTTTTTGATATATTATTGCTCGACATCACTGGCACCGTATTCTGCCTTCAATCAGCTATAAACGCAACGCCCAAACGCCGACGTTTGACGTTTATTAAAACGTCCCGTTACCGTTCTACGATACCCGCCGCCCCCCGTTCCGCCCTAGCGATAGACATAGCATATATCATAGACACCCCTGCGCTCCGCTCCGCTTCGCTTCACTAACATGCCCGTCCAATTACTTCCGGCGTCGGCCGCCGCTTTCGCTCCCCGGGCTTCATCAGTCAACGTTGTCTTGGGTTCAAAAGTCGAGCCTTGGCTTACACAGACTCTCAAGCGCATCAACCGCGTCAAGCGTCCTCTCAACTCTGTACCCCAGCATCAGCGGTGCCTCACCGAGACTCTCTCATCACCAAACGCCATATGGACCTTGACCTCTCTCATGCTGCCCAAGACCCCCGACTCAGACTTCAAGCGTGATGCCAGCAACCCTCTGGTCGAGGCCATCATGAACTACGAGCTCGTACATGTCGAGGCTTACATTGTCCATGTCGACATGGTTCTGCGAAATGAGGTCGCCTACAAGCTCACCAAGGACACCATCGATGCTCTCGTCGAGTACCACAAGGAAATCCACTGTGTCGATGCAAAGGCCAACACCTACGACTGGACAGACAAGGAGCAGCAATGCAAGAAGCTTCACGACGATTTTGTTCAAGACATCAACAAGTTTGTCTTCCGCACCCACGTCTCTGCTCTCGAGGGCCTCGAGGAGGAGGGCGCTGGTGAACTCCTCTGTGGCAAGAGCGAGGAGGTCAAGAACTGCATCAGTGCTCTTATGAAGCCGCTGCTGCCTCCTCCTCCTCCTCGTGTCGTCGAAGTGGTCCGACAACCTACACTGCTCCCTAGCTCTCCTGTCAACAACATGTGGTCGCAGCATGGTCTTCACGGCAATCTTGCTGCTGTTGACTCATGGAGGGTACTTCCCTCAAGCCCCAGCGTCACATCATCGGCCGACTCAAACACAAGTCCTATCTGGGCACCCATGACCATGGATGATCTGTCACCTACTCCCGCCTTCACCCAGCCTCACTCCACGGCCGGCTTCTTCTGGAGCTCGCCTCAAGTGACAGCACCCATCCCCGCTCTCCCTCTTCCTAGTATGCTCGCCCCTGCTCAATGTGGTGTCGGCATGGGCATGACAGGAATGGGAGGCATGAGCGGAATGGGAGGCTTTGGCTGGGACCGATACCAAGAGTATGCGACCATCATGTGACAACCAGGGCCCCAGGACAGCTATCCAGTGGTGACGACCTCGAGCTATTAATACTGCACCAACCCCTTCCTCGTTTCCCGGAGAAAAGTTGAAGCTCTTAAATTTCGCAGCGGCATAGAACTATCATTCATCATGGGCACGGCATATCGGCGTTTTATTGCATCAGGAACGGTGTTTCGAACAATTTTTATAACAATATCCCCTCTCGCATTGTTTTTGTTCTTTATCTATTTCTCATTTTTTATTCTCTTTGTCTTCATAGCAAGCGATCTTTTGGTTTCGGGGAATCTGGTCTTATCACCCCCTCCGGGAAACACTCTTCAACGGTCGTTCACACAATCTCTCTATCGTCTCTGGACTTTTCTTTCATCTACCACAACACCACATGGCTGGATCCGGGGCGGGTATTTGGATGCATTTACAACTGGGCAGGGATCCGATACAGGCGGCTTGTTTTCTTTTGGCCTTTTTCCTTCTTTGGTTCTCAAGAAAAAGATGTACACGCAGCAATGCACGACGCTCGGCTCTAGTCCGAGACAGAAACTTCTCTGTGGATTCTTCGCTGATATCCCCGGGACTTTCTTTTTCCTTCTTTCTCCCCTTCTTTCCTTTATCTGTTCGGTTTAGAGAGGCTTCTTGGAAGATACCCCCTACAAACGGGGACGACACACAACTGACACACTCACTTCGCTTCGTTCTTTGGCCTGCTTCCCGATTCACGACGATATTATTTTAATGACGACCTCTTCTACGACTCGATGACGAATGACTACTTCTTTTCAGACATGATACGATTTACGAGCGAAATCACAAATAATCGGCTTGATGTCGAAACTTGACTTCTTTTCGAAAGAGTATCGAGCACTGAACCTCACGCTTCATTCGGCACGATGTCCAATCTCGAAGATGGTGACTGGACTGGCTCCAGGACATTGCATCTGAACACAAGGCCGTCTCGACTACATCGCGTACGCCACCAAGGGAATATCTGGGATATACCCACAAAGGCTTGACACTGGCTGTCAAACGGGATCACCACCTTGCGCCGATCGACTTTCAGTCTTCGGTGTGAGGAGAACGGAAGACGGAGTGAAATCATGGGATTCTTCCAATGAGCTGGGCACTGCATCTCTGCTGGGCGGAGTCAACTGCACAGTCTCTGTCTAATCCGATCTGCTCCAGCGAGCCATCCCCTGCGTTCAACAGCCCTATCCGTAGGTACCCCCATCGCCCTGAATGTGGATGAACACATGTTGCCGAGTTGAGGTGAGAACCATCGCGCCAGTTGAGCCTGCTAGACGGGCCCCGGCCGGTGGAGGACGCCGCTTCGAGGATAAACATGTGGTTGCTCACATTTGGGTCGGTGGAATGACTGGGACAGGACAGGGATGGCTGAGGGCAGAATGTAGGCTCATCTCCCTACAAACCTCTTGCGCTAGATGAGTCATCACGCAGCTCGGCCTGCCCGACTCACCACAAAGCGGAGGGGCAGCCACAAGAGAAGGGGAATCGTTACTGCTGAGCAGGGCACTCCACCTTCTCTGGACCTTTGAGTCCATCGGCTAAAGATGCTGGTATCTAAGTGACTTGGAAGGGAAACATGATACGTCCTGGCGGCGGTTCCCTTGCACAAGGACAAGTCTGCTTTGCTACAACGATTCCCTGCTCGTTGTCTTGCCGTTGCAGTATTAGTTAATCTGAACCAAAAAAAAAAAAAAAAAAACCATATTCAATTATGTGGCCTCCCCCTTTTATTGTGATGTATTTTGTGACATGTCACAAAGAGTTATTAATCAAATGAGGGCTGTAGAAGATTGGATAGGATTATATAATATTACTTCACATTCGCATCCCAGCCTAAATCTATAACTTCCTTCTATATAAACTCCTTCT
>NW_023501634.1:0-12271 GCF_013396195.1 Fusarium tjaetaba | reverse complement strand
GTCCATCGGAACCGCATGGCCCGGAAACATGACCACTCCAGTCTGGGTGGTTCTTCCGATGAGGTCGAGGGGAGAGATCTAGCGAACAGTCGGATCTCTCTACCTGTTGACCGCTTTCGACTTGTGAGGAGGCCTACGCTTGAGAGGGAGGAGGCATTTCGCGATGCTTCGACTGCGAGGGGGAATGTGTACCTTGACCGAAAGATGCCCATGACGGAGGACGATGAAGTTGCTGAGCTGTATCGCATGGGCCTGCTGTACGACGACGAGCAGGTTAGGGGCTCTGGGTTCAGCCTTGACAGCATCAAGCACGAAGAACCCGTCTACTCCATCCGCCCAGCCAAGCAATCCCAATCCCGCAAGAAGCGCGCTCAGAGCTTCAGCTTCAACCAGCCGCTCCATCTCGATCTCTCCTTCACAGACCTCGGCGGCTCCCAAGCCCTCGCTCAAATCCTCACCTCCTGCGACGACAACACAGCCCCTTCTAGCACACCATCATCACGCAGCTTCGCTCCTCTGCGGGTGATATACGAACTCGATGGTTCAAACCCCTCTTTCGACGTAGATACGTCGCAACCGCCTGATTTGATCTCAGATTATGATTGTGTTTCG
The DNA here is from genome assembly GCF_013396195.1 of Fusarium tjaetaba. Taxonomy (NCBI): domain Eukaryota; kingdom Fungi; phylum Ascomycota; class Sordariomycetes; order Hypocreales; family Nectriaceae; genus Fusarium; species Fusarium tjaetaba. Next base: position 11,659 of record NW_023501634.1, on the reverse strand, counting down.
GACAGTGAACTCGATGATTTACCCTCTCAGCGGGAATTTCTAGATAGTGCAGCTACGCCTGGTTCGGAGACGTGGGTGGTGCTAGGTGACGACTCGTAGCAAGTCCGAACTTGGAATACGCAAACTGCAGTTTTGTGGTTCTGAGTCAAGATAGCGATGGGAGAGCCTCATCGTCGGACTGGTCCTCATTAAACCTGGCATTGCTTGGGATGTTTTCTTGAACTGGGCGTGAGGCGCTGGTGCTCGCAGGAATTGCTTGAGCATCGCGATGAAGTTACTTACGGGTAGCGACATGCTTGCATAGTCGAAGCGAGTGCTGTTTTTGTTTCGGATTGGTCCTACGGGACTTGGATATTGTTATTTATATAGCGCAATTGATGGTTCAGACTTGGTCTGGGCTTGTACTATCTCCTCAGCTTTTGATCAATACATGTGCCTCTGTGTGGTGACTGATGATTGATGATACGGTATTATTTTTAAGACACGACTGAGAAGTTGTTCGCCGTGTGGGATCTCACTTACTGGTCTCTGCCTAACTTCGTCCCTGAGCATGCTGCCAGGCCTTGTTTGTCCAGCCAAGCCCCGGTCATATAGTTGAACATCATAGAAAGAACATGGAGTTGTGGTTGTGAATGTGTTTATCGCATTGTGGTTGTTGGTTCAACGCCTGCCGCCCATCCGTACCCAGCAAACCGGCATATACATGCGAGCTCATCACCAACAACGACCTTCCTGATCTAGTCCAACTGTCCATCAATAAGTCCTAAAAGAGCAAAAGTTTCGAAGGGATCGATGGCTGGTGTCTTATCGTAGCTACATATGCCCAAGCTGACGTTGACAATAACTCTTCGCCCTCAAACTCTGAGGCGTCATCCATTGGCGACACGACCAACGACATTAAGCCCAGGGAAATACTCATCAGGGTCCATCGCCTCAATCCAGATGGAGATATTTCGTGCCCCAAGTCAGCGGCACCTTTTTGTCCAATCTCTTGGTGCATCCGCCCCATCATCAAAGTCTCCGACCGGAGATATTCAAGATCTCTCCGTAGAATGCATATAAGCCAAAGAGCAACCATATCATATCCCATAACAAACACAACTTACCTCTCTCACTTCTCGTAAAATCGAAATGTCATCTAAACTCTACGACGTCCTCATCATCGGCGGCGGTCCAGGCGGTCTCGCCATGGCATCCGCCCTCGCCCGCCAAGTCTACACAGCGCTCATCCTCGACTCAGGCGTATATCGCAACGCGCCTACGAAACACATGCACAACGTTCTCGGCTTCGACCACGTTGAACCATCTGTTTTCCGCCGCAAAGCCCGTGAAGATCTTGAAAAGCGGTATGAAAGCATTGAGTTCAAGTCCACGACCATCACAACCGTTCGCAAAACAGACGCCGGTGTGTTTGAAGCAGTTGATCAAGATGGAAATATGTATCAAGGAAAGAAACTCGGCTTAGGTACTGGTGTGAAGGATCTTGTGGAGGAGCAGCCTGAGGGCTATACTGAGTGCTGGGGAAAGGGAATGTAAGTGAGCTTGGAGGGGGGACGAACCTTGCTAACTTTGAAGTTTTCACTGTCTTTACTGCCATGGCTTTGAAGAGCGAGGAGCAGAGAGTGTAGGCGTCTTTGCAGGCGGCATGCTGGCCAGCGCCGACATGCTCGCACACGTAACTCCCATGGCCAAACGTCTCTCCCAGTCCGTAACAATCTACACCAACGCCGACACCTCTCTCCCCTCAACCATAAAGACAAAAGTGCACAGCAGCAAAGTGCACTACGACACCCAAAAGATCAAATCCTTCGCCCTCATCAACGGCGGCCCCGCTGTGAAAATCACTTTCGAGGACGGCTCCTCCAAGACGGAAGGCTTCGTGGTAAGCCATCCTAACGTTGCACAAGCAGCACCGTTTGCGGAACAGATGGGACTGGAGAAGACGGCAACGGGTGAGATCAAGGTTAATGCGCCGATGAACGAGACTAGCGTGCAAGGTTGTTTTGCCTTTGGTGATGCCGCGACGGTCATGAGGAGTGCTTTGCAGGCGATGCATATGGGTGGTTTTGCAGCTGTTGGGATGGCGATGCAATTACAGCATGAACTAGATGCGAAGGATGAGCTGTGAGAAGAAGAATTGCAAATAGATCCATGCTTGTTATTTGTCAATCTGCTTACTGTACCTTGACGTTGCACTCTTGGATCTGGTGCTAATGCAGCATGTTTGCTCTGCTTATTGGCTGCATCTCAGCTTGCCTCTCGTTTGGGTCATTGTACGAGACAACACTCGAGACATACATGTTCTCGACTCAGACCCTGTCCCGTCATAAAACAAGAAAAAAACGCGCTTGAACCCGTTATATTATGCTCTTCTATTCGCCGCTAGAACAAAAAGTCCCCGTACCGGTCGGTGTGTTTGTCTCAGTTGAGACTCTGACTATCACAATGCAAGGGATGGAGCCCTCGGCAGATGACTTCACCTCTCAGACTCACTCTGCTCTTGGTAAGGTATTTGTCATTACATGCAGTAACTTTGACAAGTGAAAAGTCTGAGGGTCAATTGAGTTTGCTAGAAGGGTTGCATCATGATGCAATCGATGGTCCCCGATGACAATGACATGTCGGGGTTTAACAATCTCACTTGATCTATCACGTCAAGAGGCTCTGCAAGGGGAAGCGATGATTACTCACTCTCACACCGCACATGACTAACTCGCACCGATTGGGCTTTCGGGGTACATGTTTTTTGCCAAGATGGATACAGCGGATAGGTTCGTTTGTACCGAGTGAAGATCTCAATAGACGACCCGTTGCATAGCGTCCGTGGGTTTAGAATTAAATTCTCCGCTAGTGCCCTCGAGTGCCGTGCTACAGTGGCATGATAACAAAACATACATTCTGCTACTCTTCTGTGCCGAACCTAAACTCTAAAGGCCAAGTAAGTGAAGTTTGTTCAGGAGGTATTAGGTTGCACTGCTGGCCGATCATGGTCGGACCTCCGGAGTGAGATGCAAGATGATATCTACAAGGATCTCATGCAGCAAGAAACATAAATTAATATGCAGCTAAGCTCGGTCAGCGGACGAAGGAGAAATTTGTAATTAAGACATGCATATTCTATCCTTTCTTATATAAATATGCATAGATCATCGCTTGAGATTGTCTCTCTATCTTGACTCAAAGTATTAGTCTCAGTTACCTTCTTAGACAGTCGTCATCATGATCAAGTCTCTGGCCCTCTTCACCCTCATCACCGCCGCCTCAGCGCGAAAGTGCACAAACATCACAGTTCCTGTGTCACTTACATCCCAAAATGCTGTTTTCACCATTGAGGCGCCGTTGACGGGCATTGACGTTACGAGTCTTGCTGTCAATCTTGCACGACAGGGTGCGCCTCCATATCCTGAGCAGGTGCAAAAGGGTGTAAGTCAATTGCTCACTCAATGGGTTAATACAAGCTTATGATGTTAGTTTAAAACTGTCTCGGGTGATTATGAACTCGCCGCTACGTACTGCGAACCCGATGCCGGTCCTGGAAAGGAACTTCAGATCATGACGCACGGCATTGGCTTTGATAGAAGTTACTGGGACTTTCCATACAACAACTACAACTACAGCTATGTCGCGCGCGCAGTCGACGAGCACGGCTACTCGACTCTGACCTGGGACCGTCTTGGAGTCGGTGCTTCCTCCAAGGGCGATCCATTGAACGAGATCCAAGTCTATCTCGAGATTGCAGCTCTCAAGGCCCTTACTACTAAAGCCCGCGAAGGATCTCTTGGGGTAGGATGCAAGTACTCGAAGGTTGCTCACCTGGGCCACTCGTTTGGCTCGGTTATTACATATGCGCTTGCGAATGAGAGTCCGGAACTCACTGATGCTATTGTCTTGACGGGCTTTTCGCAGGCTACTGCTTACTTGGGGCTATTCGCAGTTGGAAGCAACTTTGTTCCTATCACTGCTACGCCTCTGGCTGATAAGTATCCCGCTGGGTACGTCGGTGTGTCGTCTACAGTGGGCATTCAGATTAACTTCTTTGCCGAGGGCGACTTTGACCCCAAGATTCTGGAGGTGGCGTATGAGAAGGGCCAGCCTGTTTCGCCTGGTGAGCTTCTTACTTTGGGAGCACCAGCTGGGAAGAATAACACATACACTGGCCCTGTCCAGATTGTGACTGGCTGTAAGTTGACCCTCACCACTTATGGAATGAAACAATGCTAACAGGTGCAGCACGCGATGTTCCTTTCTGCGGCGATAACTGCTATTCTACCATCAGTGTAGACGAGAAGTTGCCCTCGTTACTTGACATATCGAGACAGTTCTTTACACAAGCTTCTCGCTTCAACACAACTGTTGTCCCAGGTGCAGGTCACGGACTGAACTTTGGGTATTCGCACACTGTCACTTACGATTCTATTCTCGAGTTTCTCTCAGAACTGGCTTGATGCCTTCCACCTTCTTTCGCGTATTATTCTTTCAGTATCAATCGTACATAGTCTAGCTTGCAGCTAATACATTTCGTTAATTATCTAAACGGACCATCAATTCATCCGTCAAATTCCCATCTTAATTCCCATCAGTTGATTATCAAGTTCTCTTTACCTGCAGAAGCCGTTGTCAGCCGTAACTCCACACCCAAGACCCTGTAACGGGCAGCCGATTAGTGAATGCAGCCACTGGAGCTTCCTAATCTGTGACCTGCACCTCCGTCATGACCAAGAATCCAAGGTCCATAGCGGGGTTGTTCAAATCTCCCCTCCATCTTTGTTCTTTTCAAGCAACAACACGTATACTCTCTACAAAAACTTCAAGATCAGCGCGACGAAGCCTGTATACGAAAGTGCGACGTCTGAATACGATATCATCCACGCGACCGCGTTTCCCATCGCAAATACCCCCCGCTAGAGCTATCACCATGGTCGCTGAAGACTACGAGGCTGTCCTCAAGGGCAAATACCCAGGCAAAGACCATGCCAAACGTGTCGTGGACCTCATCCGAAAGGATGTTCCTGATGCCAATGGTATTCTGTACCTCGAGAGTCAAGTTACTCGAATGATGGAAGATAGCGACGAGCCCGAGCCCTTCCGGTGCGTATCCCACCTTATCTCCAAACACCAGCTAATATTTTGATCTTGCAGTCAGCGCCGATACTTCTACTACCTCACCGGGTGCAACCTCCCCGACTGCGCTTTCGTCTACGACATCCAATCCGCGAAGTCCACACTCTTCATCCCTCCCATCAACCCCGACGATGTCATCTGGTCCGGTCTCCCCGTCAGCATCGACGAGGCCCTCGCGCAATACGACGTCGACGAAGTAAAGCTCACCACCGAACTCAACGCTACCCTCGCACACCTCGGATCCGAGAACCCCAAGTCCTCAGCCTTTGCCATCGCGAACCAAGTCTCCGACCACGTCTCCTTCATCGGCTTCGACAACAAGAACTTTAATGTTCTAAAGACCGCTATCGAGACCTCGCGAGTGGTCAAGGACGAGTTCGAGGTTGCTATGCTTCGAAAGGCGAACTACATCTCTGGTATTGGGCATCGCGCTGTGTTTGCGAGGGCCAAGACTGCCAAGAATGAGCAGGAGTTTGAGGCGGCGTTCAAGGAGAGATGTTATTCTTATGGTATTAAGAAGATGTCGTATGATCCTATTGCTGCTGCTGGAAGAGCGGCCGCTACGCTGCATTACGTCCCAAATAATGCGCCTCTGGAGGGCAAGCTCAACCTGTTGATGGATGCTGGCGGCGAGTGGAACAACTACGCTGCTGATATTGTGAGTAGCTTGCATAAGATCCTGGGTTGGATTGAGCTGACCGTTTAGACACGAACGTTCCCCCTCTCGGGCAAGTTCACCAAGGAGTCTCGCTTCATCTACGAGACCGTCCTCAAGATGCAAAAGGAGTGCATTGCAGTTCTCAAGGAGGGTGTTGTGTGGGACGATGTTCATCTGCTCGCCCACAAGATCGCCATCGACGGCCTCCTCGAAGCTGGCATCCTCAAGGGCGACAAGGATGAGATCCTCAAGGCTCGCACGAGCGCTGCTTTCCTCCCTCACGGTCTGGGTCACTACCTTGGCATGGACACCCACGATACCGGCGGCAACCCCAACTTTGGCGACAAGGATAAGCTGTTCCGCTACCTACGCGTGCGGGGCACTCTCCCCAGCGGCAGCGTTGTCACTGTCGAGCCTGGTGTAAGTGATATTCACAGCATATCTCACAGGGTGCTGACGTTTTTTAGATTTACTTCTGCAAGTTCATCATCGATCCTTACCTCGAGGACCCCGTGCACAGCAAATTCATCAACAAGGACGTTCTGGACAAGTACTGGGATGTCGGTGGAGTGCGGTAAGTTGATGAATGGGCTCTGGTGGCCACCGTCGCGCTATCGAGGCAATTTGCTAACCGGTATTTGACAGCATCGAGGATAACATCCTCATCACCAAGACTGGCTCTGAGAACCTGACTGATGTGCCAAGGGAAGCTGATGAGATGGAGGCCCTGGTTTCTGGAAGTTAAAAAGGGAAGCGAGCCCCAACACAATAATAAGCTTATTTGAGAGATCAATAAATATTCTATAAATATCATCCCCGCGATTTTAATCTTTTATCCTGGTTTTTTGATGTCGAAACACTTGTAGAAACACTCTTTGTCTGAATACTGTGTGCAATCTAAACCCCTGACCATTTACACGGTGCAATTTCTTGGCCACCCAACACGTATGCTCTCATCTTTTACATACCTCTCTCTCCCTCTCCCTGAATTCATTCAATATCTCTTCATCTTCACGTGCAAGCAAGATGAATCCGTATTTCCCTCCAACTCCAGATGCAGAGAAATGGTCTGACCCTAATTACTACACGCGACCTGCCCCCGTCGCACCACCAACTCCGTCCCCGCCCCCGGAATACAGTGCCTACCGTCCCGAGTTCGGCGCCGGTTTAGCACCGCCTCCGCCTTCACGGCCTCTGCGCCCGGTCCGCTCGGCGACGAACCTCACTGGCGCTCATGCACCGCAGCAGTCGGGGTTTCTGGACCCGAGGGGGAATTATCAGGTTGATTTTGTGGTTGATGAGATTCCAAGTCCAACTTCACTCACTCCAGCACCATTGAGTCCCGCGCCATCAAATGAGATTAGACGAGTCAAGAGCTCATCTGCTCTATCAGCGAGATTAGACGCTCAAGAAGATAAACCGAAGGATTCGTCGAAATGGAAAGCTGCGCTTGGAGAAGCGCAGTATTTCGCTGGTGGGCTTATAAGTCACCCCGCAGAGTCCAACAAGCATTTCAGCATCATTCGGCATTCTCATGCTCTTATCTGGTATAGAGGTCCAGCGACTTCAGTGCCCATCACAATCCTCTCAGATGAACCTCTCCCGCCTACGAGAACTGTGTGGTTACAGCAGAAGGGGTACTCAGGAAACGTAGGAATGACGCTTAAGGCAATGATGGGAACGACGGGAACTTGGATCGACGTCACGCCCGCGACAAAAACGGGCGTGGAACATATCGCTGAGGCAGAAGAACGTGGTATACAGCGCGATTTCAAGCGTTTCGTCAAGAAAGCCTCTGGAAGAATGAAGAAACATGTCCCGAGAGAAACGCACATCATTCGTATACCAGCCGCAGCAACAGATGGTTACTTCCGCCTCGTTCTGTGCTCCAACGCAGATGGGAAGAAAGTCCTCTGCGGGAGTCCCGTCTTCCGCATCGCCAGCACATCAACAGACGTAAGCACCGTTCGCGGTTCAAGTCTAAGCACCATGCCTTTGGAAATGGGCATCAAAGTCGCTACCACGATTGGGTCACAGGTAGCAAAGAAGTACACCGGCGTCGCAGGCGTAGTCATCGAGCAGGGCGCCAAGAGACTCACGCCTGCGAACGCTACTATCAAGAAAGTCGCTACAAAAGCGTATCAAAGTAGTGGGATCGGAAATGCAGTTAGCGAGAGCTGGAAGAATGGTAAAGCGGGGCGCTATGATCCGTTGATATCGGGAGAGGCGATGGAGCCGTTGACGATACTTGGGAGTGACGAGGGACCTGAGGCGCCGTTTCCTTTCAAGTTTGCGGGCAAGGTTGTTAGAGGGACGGGGATATCTACGAGGGAGCTGGGTGTACCGACGGCGAATTTGAGTGAGGTTGGTGATGAGGTCAAGATGCGAATGGGCGGTGTCTTTGCAGCGTGGGCGCGCGTCCTCCCACCGAAAGAAACCGAAGATTTCGACGATGACTGGCACGAAGCAATCGTCACAATCGCACCGCTGCGCAATGCCCCTCCCGGCGTAGTTCTCCGCAACAAAGTAACAGTCCACATCCTACACGACTTTTCCGACACGCTCTTCTTCGACCTCCGCATGAAAGTAATGCTAATGGGGCATTTACACCCGTCCACCCCAAATCTCAGCAACGAAGCGTTTCTGGAGGAGCACACGCGCGATGTGATGACCACGACAGCGAGTCTGGGGCGGGAGAACTGGGGACCGGAGGTTTCAGTGTCGGCGGTCAGGGCGGTTAAGAGCGAGAAGGGGTTTAAGGAGCGGCTGGGGGATGTGACGGGGACGGTGCAGAGGGAGATGGATAGGATACCGAGGCATTGGGTTGGGGTTAGGAGTGAGGCTGGGGTTTTGAGGGATCAGGTTTATGGGAATGGGGGGTTGTGGGTTGAGAGGTGATGAAGTGATGGAGGAGGATATAAGTAATGGTAATAAAAGAGCGTTTTCTGATACTAAGGCGAAGCTTCTGGTGTTGTGTTGGGTATGAGAAGGTGATTGCCTTGAAGAACTCGGGCGCGCGCGAAGAAGATGGTGTAGTATAAGGCAGCTCCTCCAGGGGACTTGCAATGAAGACAACTCACAATACATTGAGGATACACTTCGATACGGGAACGACATAACACTAACAAGCTCATATCCAGCAACTTATGACCTGAGCAAGAACTCGGTCAAGAGAAGCATCAGGTACATCTCAGATAACGGTCACTACCAGCAGCTGAAGAGCCATCTCTTTACCTCACGTCCCTATCATCCCGAGCAGCTGAGTAAAGCTTCCTGTCCAGACGGCAAGCTTGTCGCCACTATCTCAAGTTAAAGATGAAGCGCAGAGCCTCTCCCATCAAGCGGCCAAGACATCCCCGTGATCCTTCGCTCGCCCACCTAAATCTCATATCATGACGGAACATCACGGCTTCCTTCTTCCCATGACATTATCCCATGACGTCTCCCTCTTCAAACTCTCGTGGCATCCGCGGATGTCTTTCAAAAACACCATCATGATCAGATCGTGAGTTTTCCAGCTAAACTTCTCTCTTCCCTCCCCAAATGTCCCTTTCAAAGGTTCCCTTACACCCCCACAGAACCGCATACAAGGATATCGTCACACTCCCAGGACCCTGAAATCAAGGACCCTTGAAGGCATCGCGCATTTCCCATGTTGCAGAATACCATGCACATTTCGGACTTCGACCGCTGGGTGTGCAGCTATCATCAACCAAAACGAATAGCAAATCCCAGCACTACCTCGGCCTTCTGAATCATGCCGTTGTGACGAAAGCCCAGGCACGTGGAAGCATCATATCATATCACTCGCAGCTCCTCCTACGTAACAAAACACAATCAGACCACCGTGCCAAGCATACCGGGATGTCATGTGATATCACAAAATGAAAAAAGTCCAGTGGCTGAGAGATCTTTCGTGATGCAGGGTCCTGGGTGTATGTTCTGCACGTCGTAGGATACAAAGTCTCACATGGTGGGATTGCCGGGGGGTTTCTGCCATGGTGCTTTTCATGATATGATGGTTTAGTGTAGATGGCGGAAGGCATGGGAACTCAGGATCTGTGGGGGCAAATCCAGGGTCTCGGGATCAAAGAGGCGTTCTAGAGCGTTATCTGTCAGCGGGAGAGGAGACGGAATGTTCGGCATATTGATAAGTCAATTGAAAGAACAGGGGACGGGATCAGATCATGGAAATGGCCGTTTCATTCATCATCAATCTACCTAGCGTCGCCCAAGTCATCGGCGTAGATGCACCCCTGTGCTGCTCTTGTATCTGACGTTTTGTAAGTTTGCAATGCATCGCTTATCTGCAAATGTTCATGTGGTGTTGCTGCTGCTGTCAGATTTGACGTATGCTCTCAATAGCGAGGGTTGCTTCCATAACCCTGGCCTTGTCCGTATCCTTGGTTCTGTTGGTAGCCCTGATCTTGCTGGTAACCTTGATTCTGATAACCCTCGTTCTGCTGGTATCCCCCAGAGTGGCTTGACTGATGCTGTGGCGGTGGAGGGTACTGATCGGGGCGGTACTCTTGATGCGACTGCTGTTGCTGAGGTCTATACTCGTCCTGGGGTCGGTAGTTGTCCTGTTGCTGAGGTCTGTAATCCTGTTGGGACTGGTGCTGTGGTCGGTAATCGCCTTGTTGCCCTGGAGGTCGGTACTCATCGTGACCTTGAGGTCTGTAGTCTTGACTCTGCTGTGGCCTATAGTCCTGTCCTTGAGAAGGCCTGTAGTCTTGTCCCTGGGGAGGTCTGTAATCGTGACTCTGCTGGTGATTATCCCCAAACTGCGAGGGAGGATTATACGGCTGTTGATAGCCCTGTCCTCCATGCTGCTCCGAGGGCCGTTCATATCCTCCCTGGCCCGACGAATATCCTCCTTGTCCTGAAGAAGAATGCCCTCCCTGTGAAGTCGGCACAGGCGCATTCGAGCCACCAAGATTCGCTTGCGCCGGCGCCCCAACACTGACACCCTCATTCCCAATATCATCCGGCACCGAAATCTTTACCTTGGGTAGATACTTCTGCACCTTCATCTCCACCATGTTCTGCACAAACACCCAGCTCTGCCTCTCAAACTTCCTATGGCCACCATTAACAACCCCCAGAATGCTCTCCCTTAACGTCTCCTGTACCTTCCTCACCAGCGCTCTAATCTTGTTCACCAGCTTCGCCTTGATATCATCCCCAAACCCTCTATCCGCTTGGCCTGGTCCCGCGTCGCGGTCGAGTTGCGTATCAAACGGATTTCCACCGAGGATCTTCTCGAGAGGACGTTGGAATTGATCGGGTAGTAATTCGAAGAGCTGCTTTTCAATACCGCCGAGAATCTTGCGGAATTCAAGACGGACTTCCCTGTGGACTCTTGCGATACCTGTGCTCAGCTTATCACTTATGACTTTTGAGAACCCGCCGCTCTCGCCATCAGCGCGTTCACCATCACGATCTCCATCACCAAATCCTCTCGCCGAACCTTCATTAGACTTCTTGTTCCCAAACAAACCTCCAAGTCCCTTGACGAGATCCTTGACCTGATCTTCAATCTCGCCCTTGACACCATCGCCCAAATCCTTGGTGCTCGTGTTTCCTCGTAGCCAGCGCTTGATGTGATCGAGAGCAATGCGCGTGAACTGCTCTGCGATCGGGGCGTGTTGTTCGCGGAGTTTGGCGCCGACTTGTTCTTTGATCTCGGGACTGATCATTCGTGCTTTTTCCTCGGGGTTTCGAGCGGCATCTTTGACAGTGTTGCTAATCACACCTAGCAGACCGTCAAGTTCGAAACCTTGACCTCCTCCCCTGCCATTATTGTTCTCAAGATGATCCTGCACCGCATCAAAAGCAGCAGACAAGAACCCCTTCGCACCACCTCCACCCTCACACCTT
>NW_023501633.1:0-34425 GCF_013396195.1 Fusarium tjaetaba | reverse complement strand
GTTTGTTTTAGGTATCGGCGACGGAATTAGATTGGACACGGACACGATTTACTTCATCTGCTGTAAAAAGGAGGTGTGGCTTGCCGTAGGGAGGGAGGGGAGGGGAGCCTTGCTGGTGTAAGTGAGAGAGAGAGAGCGATAGTCCGATCTCTTTGTGTTTCCAGCAATAGACTACCTTGGTACTGTACTGTCAATAGTAGGACAGCGTACTTATGTATACCAGATGGAGTCGAGTCGAGTTACGTTGGTCACTCGTCAATGCTACATGATAATGCAAACAATGGATCCATTGCCAATGCTCGCTTCGAGGCTCAACCCCATGCAACACCCAAGACGGTAGTGTAACGATCAAATTCCACAACCCAAAGATCAGTCACACACACTCTAATTCCCAAATTTCTCCGTTATTCCTCACAAAGACAAGGGAGCCTGTTAAAACTCAAATCACACTTGACCTGAAAGCGGGCTACCGCACAAACCAGCCAAGACCGTACTATGACAAGCCTCTCTACTCTCTCTCCCATCTTTCTTGTCCTGCTGATGATGATGATGCACTGGGGGAGGACCCTCAATGACAAGCCCTCCATCGCATCTCGCCCCAAAACAGGCAATCCTCCGGGCGTAGCAGCTATACCGCAATACCCAGCCTGCACTATCTACCCTACCCTACCCCGCAAAGTCTCGTCTTTCCCATGCCTAGCATGGATGTCCACACCCCAGATTTCTTGGGGTGGAGCAAAGCAACGGTAGATCTTGCGGGGGAAAAGCTGGCGTAAACGAGTCGAACCAGCTCTGTTTCTATTGCTACCAAAGGCCAAGACCAAGACCAAGCAAGGGGTGTGTAATAAACGTTTGGCTCTCTTTATTTTCTGCTTGGCATTGACCGCCACCCGAGGTTCGGTAGGATTGGTTCGATATCGAGATGTATGACCCCATACAATGGGGAGAGAGGGGAAAATGTGTATATATAAAGAGGGCGATGATCGTGGACGAAATGATCAGAAATAAACTGGAGACAAAGATAGCAGCGAGAAACGACAGAGAAGAAAAGAAAAGACTCGGGGGTAAGACAAGCAGAGAATAGCTTGCATCTTCCGTGGAACCTGATTTTCTCTCCCATTCAAATCCACCTTTTTTCCCTCATCCTTCTCAAAAGGGGGCCACTGCCCAGCACTTTTTCTCCTCCTAGAAACTGTGTAACAAGAACTTCTTCTTTTTCCCTCTGCCTCCTTTTTTTTTCAGCTCCCACTCAAACTTGAACTTCATCACCACTTTTCCAGATCCAACGCAACCATGGATCGAACAACCAATGGTGACGACGGCGTCGAGAAGCAGGCCGAGTTCAATCATCTCGACCAGGCTCCTAGCAAGGTCAGCTCTGAGATCGATCACGACCATGGCTTCACGCAGGAGGAGCAGCGCAGCATCATTCGACGGATTGATCGTCGACTCGTCGTGACTGTTGGTGCCATGTATTGTGTTTCGCTTATGGATCGAACCAATATGAGTGCTGCCAACATTGCGGGCATGAGTGTTGAGTTGCAGCTCACTGGTTTCCGATACGTAAGTCCCTTTCTCTTCATTCTGAGGGTTGAGGTTTAGCTGACAATCGTGGTAGAACATCGCCAACTTGGTCTTCTTCATTCCCTACGTCATCTTTCAGCCACCGTCGACTGTCCTCATCCGCAAAGTCGGTCCCCGTATTCATCTGGCTCTCATCACTATGATGTGGGGTGCTGTCATGGTTGGTATGGGTTTCGTCAAGAAGTTCCCTCAGCTTGCAGCTCTCCGTGCGGTTCTTGGTTTCTTCGAGGCTGGTTTCTTCCCCAGCTGTGTCTATCTTCTCAGCACATGGTACACTCGATGTGAGTATCTTCACTGCGTCAAGGAAATCAGCACTAATCAACGACTATAGATGAGGTTGGAAAGCGATACTCTGTCTTCTATCTTCTCGGTTGCGTCGCTTCTGCGTTCTCTGGTATTCTCGCCTATGGTGTACGTCTCACCCCGAACTCATATCTCACTCTTACTCACATACTTTAGCTCATGCAACTCAACGGTCGAGAGAATCTCACCGGCTGGCGCTGGATTTTCATCATTGAAGGTACTCTCACCATCGCCCTCGGTATTGCTGGATACTGGCTCCTCGTCGACTTCCCCGACTCCAAGCGCAAGACGTGGTCGTTCCTCGGTAGCCGTGAGCGTCAATGGGTCGTCGATCGTATCCGCCGTGACCGTGGCGACACTGAGGTCCCTCCCTTCCAGTTCAGCAAGTTCATTCGAGGCGGTGCCGACTGGAAGGTTTGGGCATATGCTATGATCTTCTTCGATACCACCACCATCAGCTACGCCCTCGCTTACACCCTCCCCATCATCCTCGTCGGAAACATGGGTTTCAGCGTCGGAGCAGCTCAGTGTCTCGTTGCGCCTCCTTATGCCTTTGCTGGTATCGTCATGTTCGCTACTGCCTGGGTCGGCGACAAGTATCACGTCCGAGGCCCAATGATCATCTTCAACATGCTCCTCTGCCTCATCGGACTCCCCATCATGGGCTGGGCTGCTAATCCCAACGTCCGCTACTTCGGCGTCTTCCTCGTCACCGCCGGTGCCAACAGCAACATCCCAACTGTCATGTCCTTCCAGGCCAACAACGTCCGCGGCCAGTGGAAGCGAGCCTTCTGCAGCGCTACTCTCGTTGGATTTGGTGGTTTTGGCGGTATCGCGGGCAGTCTGGTGTTCCGCGAGCAGGACAAGCTCACGGGGTACAAGCCTGGTATGTGGGCTTGCATCGCCTGCTGTCTCGTCACTGTCATCCTCGTCTCTCTCCTCGACTTGGACTTCAAGAGGCAGAATGCCAAGGCCGATCGGGGTGAGAAGGTGTTGGAGGCCCATGATGTGAGTAAGCCCGCTCATGCTGACATGACAACATCACTGACAAATATTCTAGGAGGGCGCTTCTGCCGATTTCCGCTATACTTACTAAGATGGGTGGATACATGAATGAATGAATGTCAAATGCCAGGATGAGGTTGTTCTGTTTCTATGTATTTGTTTCAGTCTAGCCTAATACCGTCCATTGTTCACATCTCTGGTCTTTCAAACAGCTTGACCTGATCAATCTCACACTCATCTCGGTGACATGTTCTTCAGAGACAAAGCCTTCCTTGTCACATCAGAAATTGTTCGTCCTCCCAAGTCATAATCTGGATAGTGTTACTCTTTGACAACGCCGTGTCTCTTGTTCATGGCAGTGACCATCGCACAATGTGCACTCCCACCCGAACACTTGGCCTCCCACCGCCGTCGAACAAAGGACTTGTCTCCATTCAATAATTTGCACAAAAACCCAGCTCTGCCCACCATGACGTTACTCCCATACTAACTAGAAGATATTGACCCTGGTCGCGAACATGGGCCATCCTGAATACGCTGTCCCGGTATACCTGGCTGTCCTTGCCGTCTTGCTTGTAATGTGGCTTTTGGTTCCTGTTGTGTTTATTATGTTGTTGGTGGTTAAAACTCGTATGGAGAGGAGGGAGATCGATTGGTTGGAGGAGGGTTTTTTGGTCCCTGGGGATGGGGATGAGATGCAGATGAACTATGAGACGTTCCTCCGTGTGAGGTCTTGAATATTGGGGGTTGATGTGATTACACCTGGTAAAAAGAACTACTGACACATAGGTCAAACAAACAACTGTTGATCAGTTGGAACAAATAACTGAAAGACTATTGATTAGTCTACTGTAAGTCATCTATATATACAAATTGCATTTCTACCATTTACATCATGAACAGAACCATCGCGACACCGAACACAGCACTCAAGATCGAGGCGTGAACACCACTAGCCGCATTGCCATCTCCTCCTGCACTTCCGCTTCCGCCCTTGCCCTTCGCCTCACCCTGCTCAGCGTCCTCACTGCTCGTAGCATTCGTCTCAACAACACGCTCCTCCAGCTTAGGATCAAGAGGGTTGTGCGCATCAAGATACCCAATGAGAACCTCATCCTGCGAATCGAGAGTAGCCAGGTTCTTAGCATCGACGCTGAAGAAGTTATCACCGCCTCCAGCAAGGAAGTCGAGAGTGACGACGCGATATTCTGTCTTATCCTCGAAAGCTTCGCCGTTGAGAGTGGCGTTGATGAGCTTGGAGCCGTTCTTGTTGTCGGGGTTGTACTCAATCTTGAGACCCTTTGAAACCTGGAACCACGACGTGATTGCCTTCTTGTTCTTTTGGTTAATGCCTGTTACTGCACCTTCGAAGACTTCCTTGAGCTCAGAGCCGGTGAAAGTGAGCTCCACGATAGCGTTGCCGAAGGGGAAAGAAGTGAGAACTTCACCGCGAGTGATATTTCCCTCGTCGATTGTGGCACGAACTCCTCCAGCGTTGATGAAGGCGAAAGCGGGCTTGTCGTCGTCGTTGCGGCTCTGGTTAAGACGGTACTCGAGCATTGCGTCAGCCATGACTTGGCCGAGAAGACAATCTCCCTGTTGGCAAGTTGACTGGTCAAGCTCAGCCTTTGTGTTTCCGACAACCTCAGCAGCGAACTTCTCAAAAGGGGCGCGCCAAGATTTGATAGTCTTGTTAAGAGCCTTGTCCATCTCAGTCTGGTTGGTGAGGTGGATAGGAGCACCGTGGTATTCGAGAGCCTTGCCGTCCTTGTCAAAAGTAAGATCGATGGAGCCGAGATATTCACCCCATCGATAGGCAGTGACAATAAAGACTTCGTCTCCGTTGATGTCCTTGACTATCGTGGGATAATCGCCCTCTGCCTTTTCCATGTCGCCGAGGAGAGTGTGGCTGTGACCGCCAATGATGAGGGACAGACCTTCTGTCTTTGCAGCAAGCTCCTTGTCGACATCATAGCCAATGTGGGTGAGAGCAACGATGCGGTTGATGTCAGTCTTGTTTCGAATCTCCCAGATAGACTTTTGCACTTCAGTGATGGGATCAAGGAAGGTAGTCTTGTTTCCGACACTTGAGATTCCAGGTGTGGTGTCAGTCGTGACGCCGATAACAGCCAGATCATGCTCCTTGAAGATCTGGTAATTCTTGATCGTCTTATTCAGTCCCTCGTATTCACTCTTGACGTTGCACGAGACGACGGGGAACGTCAGGTTCTGGAGAAACTCGCCAAGCTCCTCGTCACCGCCATCCCACTCATGGTTACCAAGCGTCATGGCATCGAACTTCAGGGTATTGAGGTTCTCCGCAATCTTGGACGGTCCGTAGAACGAGTAGAACAGCGTGCCCTGGAACTCATCGCCTGCATTGAGCCACAGGTTATCAGGGTGATCTTTTCGCAGCCCATCGACTGTGTGCTTTATGCGCGCGTAACCACCAAAACAACCCTTCTTGGGATCCACGCAGTCAGTGCCCGACTTTGCAAATTCGTCGAGATGCGCGTGAACGTCGTTGACGTGAAAGAATGCTACGTAAATAAGTCAATTGAACCACTCAAAATGCAATTGATCACATACACATGTTGTAATGTCCATCATCGTCGACGAATCGCTTGTTCAATCGCTTGCTGTACAGGACATCCTCAGCAGAGACCAAGCCCGCCAAAGCGAGGGCACCCAGAGTAATTGACGACTTCATCATGTTGACCTACGCGCAGAGAAGAGATGGAACTCAGCATCACCAGAAAATCAGGCCCGTCGCTCTCTTTATTGCGACAACGGCCCCGGCCGATCAAAGACTTGGGGTCGCGCAAAGGTTCCATGAGAAAGGGATCGCCAAGACACACGTGGGCAACGTGAGTGGCCAGCCGAGGGAATATCTTCACTCAATCTCCTTCTCCTTCCTTGTCAGCTATAGTGTAGCTATCGTATTATCTATCACTATGTAGAAACGTGTAGGTAGAGACTATCTATCTGTATCAGCCAAGACGGCGTTCGCCATGATAAGAATAGGTTCTTGGGCGGGTTTGTCCGACAGATGCTCATGGGCAAGGTTTGGGCTTTATAGCGTCGGTCAAACGGTTTTGTATGTGGTAACTTGCCCGTGAGCAGCAAGTCTAATCATCTGTCAATCGAGCGTCTTATCATTCAGCTGATCAGCGTCCGTGTAATGTAACAAATGACAGGTGGGTTACATTTCCTGCTGCACAGCCTGACTCGTCGTGGATCATTGATCATCTTGGTTGATGTTCTGGGGGCGGTTCAGTTTTTAGTCTTTAAGCTTAAACCTCCCCATGGCTAACGCCCTCTTCGCCTCCGACATTGACGGACGGACTTAACAATCAGTCACTCACTGGATGTGCTAGCTAACCGAATCGCCACAGGCTTTTCGGGCCTTTGATGAATTGCCCAGTTCAGCGACCCAACATATCTTGCCTTGCCAATTGGCTCCTCGATACACTTTCCTCCATCCATGTCACGCTCTGGGATTCAATATCGAGATGCCTATTCTGGTCTAGTCTCTGTGCTGCACAACATCGCTAGTAAAAATGCTGATCAAGCCAGTCAATGCGTTCAGTTGTTGACTTGTGAGAGGATCAATACGTTGATTACTGTCCTCTGTTGTTTAGGCGGTCTCCAGAGCAATATGCCCGTCGTTTATCGACGCTAGGTTCTAGTTATTCGTCCGATATTCGATGCTGTATCCATTTACCAGCATAAGTCTACAGTGCTGGTGTCTCGGGTAGCAGAGGTCCAGTAAGAACTGTGTACTAACAGGGCTTTTCGCCGCAACTACACGACTCAGCACGTCACGATGGTCTATATAAAAAGAAAAAGAGGCGTACTAAAACTTCATGCAACTCGTATTAATTCCCGATATCTGTCGGCTTTCGTAGTGTTGGGGCGGTTAGGCTAGAAGCCCGCCAGTGCGCTTCGGTGAGTTAGTGGGTGGCGTGGAGTCCTAGTGAAGTTGTGGCTGGACACCGTCACTTTTCGAACCTGCTTACCCTATACCAGCTCCCTCGACATCAGAGGCTCATGAGCATATGCCACAATCCCTTGGAAAGATCATCAAGAATTTGACACTATTGTAATGATCTCACGTCAGCAGTCGATCACTTATTCCCGTGCTCTATTAATAAGAAGGAGGCCTCTTGTGATCGACGACTTAGTAGAGTACCCCTGTCCATCGTCCGCTTATCGGCAACTTCGTGGAGATTATCCTCATGATAGAAAGCACTTTGTGACCAGTAACTTCTGAGAAGGATATGAAGGGATCTGGAAGCCCAGAAACTGGAACTCAAGAGTAGTGCCGAGGTTTCACACTAGCGGGATATCACCGGAATTTCAAGCGGGCATATTCCTTGTTGCGTAGAGTACTTTGTGAACACAGGGTCCTAAGGCATGTCAACAAAGTCAAATGTCCAATATTGCATCTGTAGCCCTGAAGGACCGTTGACTTATGGTTCAAGACACATATCTAGTGAACTTAGCCAAGTGGAAGACCTAAAATAGTCAGTATTCAAAAGTACATCCAAGAATACGAACTTCAAGATAGCTCTTTGACAGTAACTTCACAACATATTGATCACATGGAATGAATTCATTTCGCCTGCCAAGAGATAGGCAAACACCAAGAACCGTTAGCAAGTTAACCTCTCCAAAAACCACCTCTGTTCCTGTCCTCCAGCCAAGACGGCGCCTCAGCCATGCTGCAGGATTAGTTGAAATAACCAAACGTCCGAGCGAGGGTGATCACGAGCCCCTTAGCTGCAGATTACCACGGAACGGCGCGCAAGCTGTTAAGAAAAACGGGAAAAAGGCACCCGGGCGGCTGCACTCTTTCCTTTCGATCACAGGCCGTTGCACATGTATTTGCTGGCCTGAGATGTGACAGACCAAACGGCTTCTCCCTAACTTGATGAGGCTAGTGAAGAGGGTTCTTTTGAAGTTGGAGCAACATACCGGTAGTGTACAGTAGTTTAAGGGTCTGTGCTGGTGATGTATGCAACTGGGTTGATACCGATTCGCTGAGGTGATTTCAACGGGGTTGTGGGTAGGAATAGGGCAGGAGAGTCGTTATTTGCTCCTTGATATTGCGGCATCGATCTTCATGAGGGCTTGGCCAGTGAGCTATCGAATCGGGAGTTCCTTGGCATCACTGGCTGATGCAACTGCGTGATGACGGTGGCTGTAGTTGCTTCTGTCGTTTACTGTGATCACAATGAATCTACATTTTGACTCATATCGACCACAGCCTCAAAGATCTTCGAAAGAACCGACAAGGAATTCCATCCCTCAGCCGGGAGTTGAGGACAATCAAAACGCCACCATGGCAATTGCAAGCCCGCAGATGGAGGACGTGATTTGAGCGCATTGTAGAGGCTGCTCCAAAGGAACTAATCAAACACATGCCGATTGAGTGTGCTGCACTCCAAGATCTGACCTAGTCAAGCTTGGCCGGATGGTCTGAGGGTGGTCTAGACTGGGTGGTAGAACTTGTTTCAAAAGAAACTGGCATGGAAAAGGATAAGCGTTAGATGTCAGGATGGCGTGAGTTCAAGATTGTTGGTCCTAGTTTCAATTAATTAGGAACAGAAACAGAAAAAGGAAAAAAAAGAGGGCTTGTGGAAATAGTGTCGTTGGGAGTCTGGGTATTTGCGATAATATTTGCGGTTTAGGTTTGGTTGCATACCAGTTCCCAGGGCCCCAGGGTTGAGATAAGCCCAGTATGGAGACTAACTAGCCCACTGATGTGCAGTCAAGGGTTCAGTAGCATTTCGGATGATTGCTAATGAGGGAAAGATGATCTGCAAGATTTTGGTTTTCTCTTTTGAATTTCTTGTTATAGCTTGGCCCATTCGTGCTGATGCAGGTTCTTGGCATGATACTACACAAGCCACGCATAGACCACGATTCTTGGGTAGAGAGGCGAAGGGGTATGAATCTTGGCAATGCAACTCTATCTAGGATCCTGTCTGAGATTGTATTCATTGTCTACAGTGCATATTTGACTCAAGATGTTGAGGCTTGAGAGGCTCTGGAGGATGAGGTCATGACGGTTGAATCCGAAAGGGACACAAGGGGAGAATACCTTTATTCTACGTCATCAAAAGCCAAGTAAAGTAATCAACTCAGACTTTCAGGGTCGCCCTCTTGCCAAGACTCGGCGGCAACGGCACCTGCGCCCCCCCTAGAACTACCACTACCACTACCACTACCAATCCCACTCAACACCACTAACACTAACGACCATTGGCATACCCCAACTCCCGAGCCCACGGAACTGGTGCACAAAAAAGCAAAAAAGTCACTTTCTGAGTTCCAGCGAGTGCGTGCTAGAGAATGGAGACGGCGCCGGTCTTGGTTCCCTAGGTACGAGGGAGTAGTGCCTGGCTTCCATGCCATGCCATGCCTGCCAGGTCCTTTGTCTTTGATCCCCTTCTTAGTGTGCAAGCCACAGGGAGGGCGTTGCATGGGCCAGAAAGACGGGCCCAACTCTATTTTATTTGCTGCAGACTTGCTTTCTGCACTGCACGCACGGCACGGGGAGAGACACGCAGCCCCAGGCCCCAGGCCCCGGGCGACAGGCGACAGGCGACAGGTCAACCAGCTTGTCCCGTTTCAAACTTTGCAGACAGGGATACGACACGAGCCAAGAGGCCGTGACCGTGACCGTGACCTACCCTTCTTCAGTTCCTTTCTTCAGCCCAGCCTCCACCGCCGCCGTCATCTGCTTAAAATGGCGCGTGGCAGCCAAAAAGCCATTCAATGAAACAGAAAAACAAGCCACTCAAGATAACTACCGTAAAAGTAATAAACAAGAGAAGAGGGAAAAAAACCACTTGGAGAGAAACAGGCCGATTCAGCGTCTTCTGTGTCAGACACCCTGATCCTGAGCTGAAACTTGACTTTGAGGCTGACGAACTTGTCTTGTCTTGTATTAAACGATCATCACCACCACCATCCTACACCAAAGAGAATAAAACCGTTAGAGCCGAGCTCACTCACTGTACATATACATACATACAAGTGTTCACTGTCACTCGTCTATCGACACAGCCTCGTGCCAAGAGAGCTTGTTCGAGGGCCAAGAGCCGAGTAAGCAAGGACGGAAGATCGGTAGTTGGGTGTTATTTTTCTTATCGTTCCTGTTAGTTGTATATGTAATCCTCTTTTTTTCACTGCCTTGCGTAAGACCATACCAAGACCCAAGACCTCTGCAATAGCTTGAGACACGGACACGACAGGGAAATAAGTACAAGCGGGGAGTGGATTCTAGGTTCTTAACACCGAGAGAGACTTACAACTTACACCACTTCACCTTCACCTTCACCTTCACTCTCACTTCACTTGACCTTTTACTTCTCAGCTTCTTCTTCTTCTCCAACCAGGACATGGCAGAACTTCACCCTTCCTCCTCGACAAATGGAAATCATCACACCCCAGGACTATCAGAACAACGCTCGCAAGCGACAGCGTCGCAGTCTTCGTCCCTGTGACGCCTGTCGGAAGCGCAAGACTCGCTGCGTTACAAAGGACGGCGACGACAACTGCGTCCACTGCCAGCTGAGAGCCACGCCGTGTACCTTCCAGCATGATCCTCCGGAGCGACAGGTCGCCAGCGGTAGTGGCAGTAGTGGTGCTATTATTTCCGGCCCAAACTCAAATACAACAATCTCCCTGCAACAGCTGCCGCCGCAGGACGATGCCGCCCATGAGGACCAGAGCCAGACGTCAGCCCGGAGCATGAGCCAGAGCCGGAAAGCGTCGCGAGACGATGTCCAGTCTGTCCACTCCGTCCCCTCGGTCCAGGCATTTTTATCTCCTGCTGAGACTAGGGCTTCTGCTGATAGCGGCATTCCTCTCGCTCCGCCCTCTGTCATGGTCCCGGAGCTTGGTCCCCTGGACCGCACTATGGGATGCTCGTCTACGCGGTTTGCAGAGCTTTATGGTCTGGGGAGCGATATGGAACCTATACTAATGCGACATCGACCCTACGATCCTCAGACTCACGAGTTTAGCCTCGACACACATGCTATTCGACGCGTGCTGGAGAGAGATGACGGTCAGGAGTATCCCTTGACATTTCACATGGCTCGCGACGAAAAAGCAGTTGAAGGCGATCCGACATTTACTCAGGTCGACGCTATCGAGAGCTGTGTTCGTCCTCACGGCCCAAGTCTCGTTGAGCTCTTCTGGAGACACGTACAACCATGCTATCCCATCCTCTCCAAGGACCCCTTTACCCTTGCCTACAGCCAGTCATACCGACGCATTCCCGCCGCCCTCCTCGGAGCCATCTACCTGTCCGCCATTCGCTGGTGGACCTACGACCCTGAGCTGTCCATCAGAAACCCCCCTGACGCCGCCCTCCTCCGCAGGATGCTACGGTCCGCCATACCAGCATCTTATCACCGCCCAAAGCTCAGTTCCATCCAGGCCGCCCTCCTCCTGCTGCAGTGCCAGCCCGAGGACCCCCTCAACCCCGACCACACGTTCCAATGGGGGCTCACCTGTCAGGCGCTTGCGATAGGCCAGTGTCTTGGGCTTCACCTCGATGCGAGCAACTGGACTATTCCGCAATGGGAGAGAAATGTTCGCAAGCGGCTCAGCTGGGCGCTATTCATGCAGGATCGCTGGACGGCATTGGCTTACGGACGTCCTGTGCATATTCACGACGATGACTGGACAGTGGGCGATCTTACACCGGGCGATTTTTCTGATTTCGACAGCGAAGCCCACGCAGCTTCGGCGTCCGCTTCTGGTTCGGTTTCTAGTTCTGTTTCTGTGTCTGGCTCTGACGATGACCGGAGATCTATTGCTGCCACTGGCATGACGCAGTTTATACAGATGGTGCGGTTGACGCAGATTCTATCCGTTGTCTACTCCAACTTTTACACAGCTCGGACATGTCGTGAGCAAGACACCGTTATTCTATGGGAGAAAGCCCGGCCGCTCTTCGAGATGTTGACGAACTGGTACCATAGCATTCCGCCGACACTGCAGATGAACGTTATTTACCAGCGCAAGCTGTGCTTCCACGGATACCTGCACTTCTCCTACTACGGCGTCGTAATGACTCTGCTGCGCCGCTTAATACGCTCTACAGCACTCCCACCGCGATGCTCGGACGATCGAGTCCTCTCCAGCATTCGACAGATTGCGCTGCAGACAGCTCAGAGCGCCATATCCTTTGTCATAAGCCTGCGACCCGATCATCTCGAGGCGTTCTGGTACTTCACGTCACCCTACCTCTTCTCGCTCCTCGGCTCCTTCACCACATTACTTCTCGTCACTTCGCTGTCATCGCAGGAGCGACATTTCTGGCAGGAGACCCTAAACTCGTATCTCTGGAATCTTCGCATGATGAGCAAAAGCCATCAGCCGATGCAATATGCCGTTAATCGACTGGAGGGGGCTATATTGCGCGGCCTGGAGCATTCTCTCGCGGTCAATCTGAACGAACCGCTTAATGATAAAGTTAGCCCGATGATGGGTAATTATGGTGCTGATGTTTATGAATATACTGATTTCGGCGACTGGGATCTCGCCGCGGGCGCGTCGGGGCCTTATGATCTCCTCAGCGGTTTGGTCATTCAACCAAATCCCATGATGCCGCAGAGAGATCTTGGATGAAGGGGGCCGCCGAATGAGAAGGAATGCGGCGGAGAGGTTAATAGAAGAAATTAGTCGGCATCTTCGAGGCCATTGTCAGACTCAACTGAGTTGTCCTTGTAGCTCCTCGAATGCCGCATATTAATATCAACTAAATCAACCATACCATCTTCCACAAACCATCCCAATCTGCGCACACCGTCTCGCTCGCCGCTTGCCCAGTTGGGCGGTATAGGTAGTCGGAAACTCAGCGCTCGTCCCCCGCAGAAGACCTCGACGAGCTGACCCCTCAAGAAGAGGAAGACTCCATCGACGAGACTGACGTTATCGTGTCGGACTAACTCGGGACCGTCGACAGGTCGGGGGATATACATGTGGTACTGGTCTGCCCAGAAGTCATCGAGGGGTGGAAAGTCGGTGATGAGGGCGACGGAGAAGAAGCCGTTCCCCTGTGGGTTAAACTGGAGACGATGGCCTTTACCTGAGCTGTCGGTCTGCAGCATGACGCCAAAAGTATGCGCATCACAAGCTGCGACCTTGAAGTCTACCATGAGATTATCCTTCCACTCCGCAGAGCCCAGCTCAGGGAAATGAGTCGCCGTTGTGCCGAGGGAGCAGAGATATAAGCTCGGAGCAGCATTGCTAGGCGACACAGGCTTGGAGCATCGCCATATGTAGCTCCTAAACTCTTGAGAGGCATCAATGTGCAGACAGGCGTTTGTATCTGCCCATAAAACTCTAGTGACACCAAGATCACCTCCCCAGAGCCACTTCTTCTCATCGTCCGCGTAGTCTCCAATCCAGCCAAAGCTGATTCTCTTGTCGGGATCTCCCGCTTTAGGGCATGACTTGGCTGCGTACCAACGGCGTCCGTCGAGGCGGCCATGGGATCCGTCTCTTGGCACACGGAATGGCCCGTATGGTGTGTCAGCGATGCGATACACTGTTCCTGCATTTGGGGCGTGGAAGCGCGAGTACACAAGGTACCACTTTCCGTTGGGCAGGGTGAAGATCTCTGGACATTCGGGACAGAAGACGTCGTTGGGGGCGTATAGAGGTTCAGGCGCAACGGTCCAGGCTTCGAGATCCGGGGATGTTAGCAATGCGATGCATCCTCGGCTCCAATACGGGCCATTAGCTAGCCGAGTAGCTACAAGCATCCAATATCGACCCTCGGCGCGGTTATAAAAGACAAAGGGATCTCGAAAGTCAATGTCTTCATACTTATCGAGTCCTTCGGGATGAATTGTGACTGGTGTTGCATCTTTCTCGAACCTCGTACCATGGAGATCTTTCGCTTTGGCACGAAGTATCGTCTGTAGACCATTTTGCGACAAGTTATACCCCGTGTAAAAGATATTCATGTGCTGGTCTAGATCAAGCACTGCACACCCCGTCCAAGCACCATCGGCATCTGGATCGGAGCTTGAGTCACCAGGCGCCAAGACAGGCTCTGGATCACGCTCCCACTCGATGAGATTTGTTGATCGGAGTCGCGACCATGTTGCTCTTAGACGCTCTGGGTGGTGCTTTGTGGCTGGCGGGGTGTTGAGGTGAAAGACGTGGTATGTATTGTCAATGAGCAGAGGAATGACATCGGCGGAAGCTTGGTAGTGTGATTCGCGAGAGAAGGGACATTTTTCGGGAGGTGGAGTTGGGACAGGGAGTATTGATCGCATAGTCGTGGTGTTGAGAGCGAGTGTGAAGCTGTACTGTATTTGCTGGTAGCGGTTGTGGTGGTGATTATCCAGGTTGGAGCTGTCTGTTAGTTGACCGTGAACGAAATAAAGTGAAGCAACGTCTTAATTATATCCATTTCGGAGACAACCTTTCTTGGCGTTCTCAATCCCCAATGATACCTTGCCTTGCCTTGCCTTGCCTTGCCTTGCCTTAGGGAGTGACAGCTCTACTACCTACATACTACACTACAGTAGCCGAATGGTCGAAGCTTTTTTCCCTCGAGACTCCATCGACGGAACCTGATGGTCAAGGCGTGGAAAGTGGGAAGAAAGAGAGTCAAGTGGAATGAACCTCTTGGTTTAAAAAAAGAATGATAATCACAGAATGCAACCGTGCTCCTGTTTTTTTTCGCACCCACGTTTCCCAAATGGTCCCTTTTGAGAAAAGCCCCGGCATCAAGATGGCGCGGCGCTTCCTCAACAGGTAAAGCCTCATGACTCGGGTGAAACTTTATTTCGACGATCCTAACTTTGGCTGGGCTAGCTTGGGTTTCTATCTGAGCCCAATCGTGGGAGAGGAGACGCCTTGAAGAGCTTTCTTCTAAGCGAGCTCGGAGCAAGGTTCCAGAAGCAATGGGACTGTCGAGGCAGAGAAAAGGGGGCTTGAAAGATGGCAAGTTACTGAGTGAGAGAGTGAGTGAGCATAGGTACTCGTGATATTACTCCTCACGCTGAGGCTTGGCCCTGTATCTTGAGCCTTGTCACTGCTGTAACGTTAACTTGAACTCGCAGCTGATTCCTGATTCCATCGACTGTTTTTAATATCATCGTATCCACTTGCACGGTATCACCGATAACTTGTTTCCCCATATCGTCGTATCTTATTCCAAAACAGAGCTAGACCCAGAAGCCGTTAACCCGCTGGAGAGAAACGAGAACCAAAGGGTCAAACCTCACTTTCCCTACCCCCTCCCCTTCAGCCCTGTAAACTTGGGACTCAACGCGCGGCCATCCATCCGATCCCCGCGGAGAAAATAGAAACATGCCGAAAAGCTTCGTCGTCAAGTATCCCTACGTCTGGCTGTGCTGCGGCTTCGCTACCCTCGGAGCTTGTCTGTACGGCTACGACGGCGTATACTTTACCGGAGTTTCGACTCTCGGTACGTCTATCATTGTAACTAAAGTATTCTTGTATAGCTGACCGTCAAGATGTCTTTGTTCGCGACTTTGGAACGCGGGGTGACGATGGCGGATTCCACATCTCGCCCCAGAATCTAGCTGTCATGACGAGCATGATCAATGTGGGCGAGTTAGTGGGATCGTTGCTAGCAGCACCGTTGAACGATCTATTCGGCCGAAAGGGCTCGCTCTTGACCGGCTCCGTTGCCGTGGTCGTTGGTGTTGTAATGCAGCTATCGACAACTTCGAGCCGTGCTCTTATCACCGCCGGTAGAGCCGTTTCCGGGTTTGGGGTGGGAACCTTTTCGGTAACTTCGCCTTTGTACATGGGAGTAAGTTTTTTTTAAATTCTCCGATTGATCATGTACGATTTGGCTTTACTGATCGCGTGGCTACTTGTAGGAAATAGCGCCGGAGTCTTTGAGAAGTCCCCTTCTCATGTGCTGGCAGCTCGTTTTGTCCGTCTCACAGATCATCGCTGCTGGTATCAACAGGAGTGTTATCCACAACGACACTAGTTTTGCATATCGATTTCCAATTGGATTTCAGCTCATCTTCCCATTGATTCTATTCCTCGGAATTACATGGCTTCCAGAATCTCCGCGCTGGTTGCTCCGCCGTGGGCATCATGACAAAGCGATGCGGTCTCTCCGCTTACTTCACCATGAAGACAAGCACTACGACGCTAAACCCGTGATGCAGAACATCGAAGAAGATCTCGAAAAAGAAAGTTCTAGTGAAATTGAAAGCGCGTGGATTCAACTAATCACGGATCCAATTGAACGTCGCAAAGTGATCTACAGCGCCGGCGCCCTGATCGCCCAGCAGATCAACGGAATCCAGTGGTTCTACTACTTTGGCACCATCTTCTCCAAAGCAATTGGCCTCAAGGACCCGTTTCTTATGACCCTTATTGTATTCATTATTCAAGTCTTTGTCGTTCTTGCGGCGGTGTTGCTGGCTAACAAGATTCCGCGACGACCTCTCTTGCTCATCACCACGGGGATCATGACTGTGTCTATCTTTGTGGTTGGATGCTTGGGTATCCCTGGAGGAACTCCGAGCGAAACTGTTGGCAAGGTCATTATAAGTTTTGTGATTATTGAGATTGTCGCCTTTAACTTTGCTTGGGGTCCTCTTGGCTGGACTATCGTAAGTATTTCGCCCTTTCACTAGTGACCCTTTTAACACATTCTACTTAGGCTTCGGAAATGGCCGTTGGGAGAAACCGAAACAAAATCTACGCAGTAGCAGTCGCTTCTTTCTGGGTCACGGTCTGGGCTACTGTCTTCACTCTACCATACCTCTACTACTCCGCCAACCTCGGCCCCAAGACAGGCTTCGTATACACAGGTCTATGCTTCGTCACGTTGTCTTACGTATACTTCTGCGTCGGCGAAGTTACGGGCCGCAGTATGGAGGAGATAAACGGCTTCTTTCGAGATGGCATCCCTGCACGGCATTGGAAGAAGCAGCCATTCGCTGAAGCCCAGAGAGATCACCGAGTCAACCTCGTCGAGGTACAGGGCAATGAAAAGATAGCGAATCGCTGAGATGGGTTATGAGTTATGTGACTATGAGATCTATATCCGCTTTTGTTTATATGCTGGTCATGAATACAACTTCTCAAAACGGTCCTGTGCTGTCTATGGTCGACTGTGCCAATACCCTCCATAGCTTCGGTTGTAATATATCGTTTTCATGACTACATTCTCCTTCCCATTATGAATAACCTTCCTGGGCACTTCGATGTATCCTGAATTTGATTCCTTGCGAGACCACGTCTTGTCTCCGCGTCTGTGCCTTGAGCGTGAGGTGGGTTGCTGAATATCGGGACTCGGCAATCGCGGTAAATGCTGAGCTCTGCCAAAAAGAGGTTCCAAAGGTTCAGGCTCATAAGTCAAGGTTGTGTCTGGTGTTGCTCGTCCATAACCCATACTGTCTCTAGTAAAGCGATCCGTGAAGCCTACGCTTCCCATCCATGTTTCCTGTCGTCCCATATCTGAGTATGGCGACGGTGAAGATGTGTTGTTTTGAGTTTGTCCATTGTGGTTGGAGGCAGCAGTAGGGTTTGATGATCTATAGTTGTATGAAGGAGCATAGGACGCTTGCTGGGTTAACGAACTTGGGTTTACAGTCTGCATTGTGTGTTGAGGTTGCTGATACTGATATTGCGGAACTGAGCTGTAGTTGTACATGGATCGATCCATATCGCGAGACATTGTGCTTGAGAAACAGTATTGAGATTTAATTGCAGTATTTCTTTTAGCATTTGCTCGAACAAAATTGTAGAGATGATTGCTATACATCTATATATGAGTGCTCATGTTCATATGTTCTGCAATCTTCCAACCTTCAACAACGCCACAGTTTCTTTCTTTAGACTGTTCCTGAAACATGAAATAAACGCCCAACTAACAGCCTCAATTGTAAGAGTTCAGATCCATGTCTCAGCAATGAGCCGCTTCTTTGTTCTTTGTTCTCTTGGCAGTGATACCAGCGGTTTACCGGTGCTGAGGTTGAAGATACCCAAAATAGGCACAGAAGCGCCCCCATAAACAAAGAAATGCATTCTTAGTGCTTCTAAAGTGGTGATAAATTCATTGTCTATCACTGCTGGCAGTGCTTGAGATGCATCATTTCTCATGGCCACGTAGCTCTGGATTATGCACGCTGCCCTTTCTCTGCGCTGATAACCTTTCATGCCATAAAGGTGCAGTTCAAAAAACAGTGAATAGCCCAATTGGAACATCTTTCGCGGTGTCCGTGGCTTGGTCGTGTAGAGTGGCGCTTCACGTTGCGCCTGTGACTTCAACTGTAAACATGTTTATTTTGTTTCCAAACCGATAACTCTATCACATTTATGCTTACTTTCTCAAGCGGTCGTAAGATTTTGACAAACCTGAGGTATTATAAAGTGAGAATAATTTATATGGAAATTCGGATAGTAGAAAGAACAGGCCGCTAGGTGGAAGAGATAACTTGTCTAGGTAAGGGAAGAAACCTCGGGACCTTGACTCTAAGCGATGGAAATATTAGGTAAATTTAGCATAAGCTTAGGGTGCTCTTTGCTGAGTTTATTTTGATACCTTATATCGAGGTTCGCTGTTTTCTTGCCCCCTTAGGCTTGTATACTGATCAACCTTATCCCCGAAGCCTCATGCTTCATGTTGCAAATCAAGGCGCCATCGTGAACACTCTTGCATCACCACTTCTCTGTATGATCCGAAGACATGAATTAATACGATGAAATGAGGGGAGAAGGGATTGCCCTCATAACGTCCCGAGATCACCCACTTTCTTCCCGTCCTCTGAAAACACCATCATTCCAGGCTAAATATAGGATCGTGACGATGCACCTCTTACTGATAGTTTACACCTTGATCGGTGTAGCCATTGCCCAAACTGTATTCACTACAGGAACCTGTGTGACTGAGAGAGGATGCGACCCCTTTCCTACTGGTTCACTTACACCTCCCACTACGATATCGAACACCATTCAACTCACACTGACCCGCATCATAACCATCTGTCCTACAGCGACAGTCGTTGTCTTCAATAGCACCTCGACCACAACTGGCACTCAGACTGTCAACTCAACTGTGGTCTCTGCTCTGCGTGTCACACAAACGTCTTTTGTCACGACCAATGGTGAGCCAAACCCCCCTTGAAGGAGGCTATAATTCTGACAACGTGTAGTCACCACCACCGACGAGGACTTGGCTACTACTACTGTCACGTCGACAAGTACCATGAAATTGACAGCTACAATTCGACGCACAACTACTATCCCTGCTACATCAGGCTTTGTCCCCATCGCCTCTGAGCCAGGCTACCTCCCACGACGCCGTAACAAACGAGATGCTGAAAAGTTGGTACCGACTGCTAAACCAACACTGGAAAAGAGATGCTGGCCAGAAATCCGATCTGTTGTCTGCAACACTACCATCTTCACTCTGACAAACCAGACTGTTACCCAATCTAGATGTCGTCTGCCGCTACCTACTACAACAGTGACCCAGAACGTAACTGTCAACACCGCCACTACGACTGTTACCGCTACAGTTACTAGTACGCGGACTGAGAGTACGACTGTCATGGCTACCGTGCAGAATGTTATTACTTCGACGACTACCTCGACTTGGACTTTTATCACGAGGCCTGTCGACACGAATACGACATTCTTTGCGACCACCACTCTAGCTACTGCGACGACATATGCAGCCTGTCAAGCGAATAATCTCATCAACTCAGCGAACGGGGGACATTTCATCTGGAACATCAACTACGGCGGTCCACAAAACCAGATCCAAGTGGGAATTCCAGCACGGAATGCCTATGAATGCTGTGTAGCATGCCATCAAACCCGAAACTGCATCTGGTCCAACTTCCCCGGATACTGCGAATTGGTCATTGCAAACTCCTGCAATCCCAGCAACAACTTCAATTCATCATTCATCACCTCGCCGGATGTCGGGAGGGGAACGACGATCAGTAATGGTCCTTGTGGATTTATTGCAAATGGGGGAGATATCCCTCTGGTTTAGATTTCGAGTAGAGTGTATATACTTGGATCACCCCCTAATTAAACATTTTCCTCCTTGTGCTCAGTCACAGAAGATCTCGCACCAGCCTTGACCATATCGTCCTGCTCGCTTGGAGCGCGGTCGTGAACGTAGCCAAACATGACGTCCATCTCCTCGAGGGTCTTGCCCTTTGTCTCGGGGAGGAAGAAGAAGGCCCAGACGGTGGCAGTGATCATCCAGCATGCGAAGAAGAACCATGTTCCGTAGCCGAAGGACTTGAAGATGTAGGGAAGAGCCTTAGTAATGGCGAATTGTGTGAGCCTGTAGGAGTTAGTTATTGTTGTTGAAGAGAGATTTGCAGGTGACTTACCATTGAACACAGGCTGCGTATGTACCTGTCAAGGTTCGGAGAGCACCAGGGAAGATCTCAGCTGAGACAATCCAGGGGATACCGTTGAGACCAAAGGA
This sequence comes from Fusarium tjaetaba, assembly GCF_013396195.1. Lineage (NCBI taxonomy): Eukaryota > Fungi > Ascomycota > Sordariomycetes > Hypocreales > Nectriaceae > Fusarium > Fusarium tjaetaba. The sequence goes on along the minus strand of NW_023501633.1, from coordinate 14,051 downwards.
CCAGCTATAAGAGTCAGAATACTGAATTCATCACATTCAATGGGAGAACTTACAAGACAGAGTAAATCATGATCATAGCCGTGGCAGCCTTGCCACCAGCAGCAGTCGAAGGAGAAAGCTCCTTGCCCTCAGCAATGATAGTAGCAGGGTGTCCAATCTTGACATAAGCTCCAACGATCCAAAGACAAACAGAGCACATGGCAGATGAGATGATGGTAGGGTTACGTCGTCCCCACATGTCAATGAGAGCACCGTAGAAGATGATAGATGCAACAGCTACAAAGAGTCAGTAAAAGTTTAGCTTCGGTGGATTGTTGAGCATACCCTTGACAAGACCATAGATGCCAGTGTAGAGGGCAACATCGCTGATACCGAGAGAACCGAAAAGAGTAGGTGAGTAATAGTTGATGGCTAAGGACTGTTAGTCAAGGCCTGTAATGATGCAACGGCCAACTTACCAGCAGCACCGGACATGTTCTGCAAAGCAAAAGCGCAGAAAACAAGCAGAACACGGTTTCGCATTCCCTTCTTGGTAAGTTCAGATACAGCACCTCGGAAAAGAGCCCAAGGTCCGGTACCAAACCTGCTAGCAACGTGGGCTTCATCTGCAAGACGCTTTCGAATCATATCGAGATCCTCCTGAAGATCTATCCCATAATTAGCACCAAACTCTTACTCCATAACAAACAAAACTTACACTTGTGATCACGGGGAATCTGTCGCAGACTCTCAAGCGCCTTGGTAGCATCCTCCTCACGATTCTTGCGCATCAACCACAATGGACTCTCATGCAGGAAGAAGCCACCGACGAAGAGGATAGCAGCGGGGACGATCTGAACGGCCATGGGGACTCGCCATGCTGCGGCGGAAGAGGGGTTCATGTTCTGGTTGATGCCGTAGTTGATCCAGAAGCCGATCAGAGAACCGGTTTGGTATGTGACTTCGAAGAGACCGGTGAGGATACCGCGGATGGAGACAATGGAGAGCTCAGCGATGTAGCTGGGGACTGTGGCGGTGATGGCACCGCATGCGATACCGGTGAGAGCGCGGCCAGCGTCTGAAGACGTTAGATAGGGGCTGAGATGAGTTGGAGAGCGACTTACAGATATAGGACAGTTGGTGAGTAGCAGCAGTCATGAGAATAGCACCGATAAGGAATACAACAACGTTGGCCTGAAGAGCCCACTTGCGACCAATCTTCTCAGTAACTTCAAATCTGTCAGCAATTGTCCCTGGTCCAACAGATGAAAAAACATACTCAAAAAGCAAATGATGGCGCCAAAGAAAGCACCAGCTTGGAAAGTGGCAGTGATGTTACTCGAGATATCAGCCGAGTGCTCGGGCTTGATGTTGAAGTCACGCTTGAAGCTTTCGCGAGCAATGGTGGTGCCGATAAAAGCAGAATCATAACCGAACCTATAGTTGTTAATACTCAATTTTCTCATTTCAGTGAGTAAACTTACAGCAGTGATCCTGTAGCAATAACAGCAGCCTCAGTGTACAGTCGCCAATTGTACACCTCCTTTGGCGTAGGCCTATCTTCCACAGCACGAAAGCCACCCATGTTGTCTAATCTTTATCTTCTGATAAATGAACCTTCTGAAAATGGGAAGTGAAGAACTGCAGTGTTGCATGTAAATCCTTCATCCCCCGCAGGAAGGCCCCCTCGGATATATAGCTTATCCCATCGTCAATCCGGGGGGCGTGGGGAAAGCAGAAGAATAATCCGGGGACGGGTGTGGAGAAGACGAGGGTGAGGTCATTCCAACTGCTTTCGCATGAGGATTAAAGAAGTGACAGGGGTTGTTAGTAGTTCATCATGAGTCAGTTGAGATTTTTGCTTGGAGAAGCATCCGACACGCGAGCCGATGCGACGACGACAGGCGATTGGTTCTTGGGTCATGCGGGGATGCTTGGCTAACAAGATTGGTAATTTAGGCGAAGCATGTACCGAGTTTTCAAGGCATCATATGACCTTGTTCCATGTTTGAGCGAAAACTAATGCCGGAATAGATTCATTAACAGTCAGAGAATTGTTCTTAGCTGAATTGACCATGGCCTGATGGTCGATATCCGGCTCGCAACTCGGTTCATAGCGGAATCTTCATGATGAATACCAGACTAACAATCCCGACCCTTTGATCCGGAACAAGAGCTGGTAGTGATATCAAGCAGAAGAAAATGAGAGCCGAAGAGCTTCGTGTCTTTGTACGAGATAGTTGGAATTCGCTAAATGTGATGTTTTGATCATCTCAGACTTGTAATAGCCATGTTGGTATTGGCCGTCTTGTACAGAGTACACCGTGCCTATTGTTGTGAGGTCCTTGCGATTAGATAGTAGAGTATGTGATGTGATTGTTTAACATTGAAACCTGGTCTTGAATATGTACTTGAATATTCTTGAATTCTTTCTTTTGTATGCCTTTACGTTAAATCGCATTATATAGTCTCTAAACGCCCTCTAGATATTCTCTGCCCTCTTACCAAGACCCTTCTCAACAGCCGACAGAGGCTCAACAACCTTGTAAATCCACTCCTGCTTACTCTCGTCGCTATACTTGGGATAAGGCCGTCTGCAATGGCAGCTCTCCAGAGGATATCCGTGGAGCTTAGCAACAACCCACTTGGTACCGTTGATACCACCCTTAGCAAATCCCCATTCCATCTTTGCCAGCTCAAGCTGTGCGGCTTCAGCCTCTTTTGTCTTGCCAGCCTTGTACAAATCGTAGATCTGCAGACAGGTCTTGGGATACAAGTTTGCGACACCGGTGATGGTGCCTGTGCCTCCGACAGAGAGAGCGGGAACGAGCCAGTCGCTCTGTCCAGCGAGAGCAAAGAACTCTTCAGGCTTAAACTGAGCTGCAATGCGGGCAACCTTAGCGATACCACCACATGTCAACTTCACGCCGACAATGTTGGGGTGCTGACCCAGGCGCTCGAGCATCTCCGAGTTGACGTCAAGGCCAGCGACAACGCCAGGGAAGTTGTAGATAACAACGGGAACAGGGCTCGCTTCGGCAAGCTCCTCAAAGAAAGCCACGATGGCATCTTGTGTCATGGCGAAGTGGAAGTAGCTGGGAGTGAGAACGAGAACAAAGTCAGCGCCAGCTTCCTTGGCGAGCTTTGTCTCGTTAATGGCATCTCGTGTGGTTTGTGATGAGGTACCCAATGTGATTGTGATATCGGGACGGCCGAGGGAGACTGCAATCTCTCGAGTGGTTCGGACGAGCTGTGACTTTTCGGCGGCCGAGAGTGTGACGGCCTCTCCGTTTGTTCCAGCAATAACGACTGCAGTCTATTAGTTTGGTTCATGTGAAGCATTTGTTTGAACATACTTCCGTCTAGACCAGAGGTTATCAAGAACTCGATGTGCTTCTTCTGAACGTCCCAGTCGATCTCTTGGTTGGCATCATTGGCAAACCAAGTCAGGGAGGGAACGTGAATTCCGCCAGGGAATGACTTGCTCGTTGTCGCGATTGAGCCCATTGTGATTAATTGAGATTAGGTGTTGAGATACTGTTCGTTTAGATCACAAGATGTTGGAATGAAGAATGAAGAACAGAGCAAAGATGATCAATCGTCTCAAGATCAATGGGGAGGGTTTTGTTCCACACTCGGACATTGTGGGGATATTCGTTCTGCCCCCATCGGATCCATGGGTATCATGCCACGTCCCATGCGGGGATCGACGCAATTCATGGCCATGATGGTTTGTCGGTTTGTCCAAGTGCCAAGACCCATCCATCCCCAGCTTCATCCACATTTAGCATCATGCGGGGAAGTTGGAGACAGCCACATCCGATCGGCTCGACGAGTGTGAGTGGAGCATCGAGCCGAGCGTCAACTTGAACTGTTGAAGACCAAGAGAAGAGAAGTGATCCATGCCAAGTTGCATGATATTAGTGGCATGAGCCATGGGAACTAGTTCGTCCCGACATGTCGGATACATATGCGAAGCTAACTAAATGGTGGTTGGGGTTGCAGAAAGGTTGGTGAGCGACCATTGGTGGTAATTATTGGCGATGTTCCGTGCTCCTCTGAAAAGCAAGCCGTTAGAAGCCGACCATGTCTCAAACAACTCAGACTATGGCAAAGCATGAGTTGAAAACTGCATGCATCACGGCCCGGATATCCATTCGTGCCTTGGCAGCATCTTGTCGAGCTTGAACCTCTTCCAACACTTGCGCCGTGATGCGTGCGTTGCCAGCAACCTTCTCCATTCTAAGAATCTGAGTCTTTATCCACGCCTTTTCGTTGGCGTCTTGCTCTTCAACTCCTAGCATCAGCAGCGGCCATAGCATGTTGACGGGAAGCGTATCCTCAGGGTCCAAGTCCGCCACAATTTGTCTAGCGAGATTTCGGATCTGGTCCAATGCCTCAGACGCCTCTTTTGTCAAGGGAAGATTCTTGTAGGCAACGCGGTGAAGGTGGACTTTGCTAGCGTAATAGTTCGAGAGGTACGTTCGAAATGCTCGCGTGATGACAAAAGCTAGATGCTTCGAGACGTGAGGCTCCTTTAGCTTGCCTGCCACAGCAAAGTCCATCAATGGTGGGCGGTGTTCGTATAGTGTTCGCAAATCAGCCGCTATGACCGTACCGATGTTCATGACTTCGATTTCATCTTCGACCGTCCCTCGGGAACGATGCCAGGGGTCTATCTTGGATATCCTCCCCATGAAGCTTTGGACTTTCTGGTAGAACACAACGCCAGGTTGATAAAGCACTTGAAACAAGACGTCCTCAATGTCTTCAGCGGGATCCTTCGAAACTTCTTCAGGCTCACCATCGAAACTCGCGGGCGATGCTTCTACCAAAAGAAGTTCGTCGTCCTTAGTGAGGAAAAGGCCAGAGCCACCAGCCGTTACCGCCCGACCATCGAGAAGCCGAATCCAAAGAAGTAACTGCTTCTCTACCGATGTCAGGCTGTGCTTATTACTGCTTTGGAAGAGCGTATATGCGCGCTTGAGATTAGAGTGTGCAGCATCGAGACGACTCTCCAAGATATCGATATAGCTGAGAAAGAATAATGCTGCGAGCAGATATTCTCGTGCAGGGCTGTGTTCCGACATTGATGTGCCATCATGGCTCGCGACCTCGGTAACGCCTCGTTGATAGTGATCCTCGTCGCTCATGGTCCAATTCCCATCGCGTCGAGAAAGAAGTAAATTCGAAAACGCCATGATCGCATGTCGCACCATGGGAGAAATGCTTGCCATTTCGACAACAGCTTGTCGCATAGACACCCACTTCTTCTGAGTCTCTACCTCAGCGATGATAGGGGGGTTGACGGAGCTGGCGAAGAATTCCATCAACTTGGTACTTGCATCCGTAGTATCTTGGTCACGACTCCCGGCGCTTTGTGCGAGTGAGGGCGCTGGAAGCGGCGTCGCAAACGCGGTCCTGTCAGGGAATGTAATCTGCGACTGAGCCGCCTTTTCGTGTCAGCACCGCCTACGTAGATGTAGTCAAGAGTTTCGTCTTACCAACATATTTGTTTCCAGCCCCTGATTCTGCTGTGTCTCTGGTGAAGCATTTTGCCAAAAATCGCCGTAGTCCCACATGAAACTTGCATAATCGAAGACTTCATCAACTGCGTTTCCTGGTTGGAACACTGAGCTCCCGGGTGATGTGTCGAAATTTGGTGATAGGTGCTGCTCGATAGATTGATCATGGACTTCGGTGGAAGGCGCTTGTCTTCTTTGAACTCCTGATCGTTGCTGAGGTCGCCATTTGCACTCCATATTCAGCCTCTCGCAATGAGAACATCGCGGTCTTTGCTCATCACATTTGACTTTTCTCCTCCTTTGGGCGAATTAGATGCTGCATCTGTTGATGTTTTGTTTATACATACTTGCATGTTAAACATCCCTCGCGTGAGCGGATCTGTCGTCGTGCCGAGGTCGCAGGTCTTGTATTTGATGGGCTGTGAGTTTGAGGAGATACACCGCTTGGGAGGCGAGGAATGAGAGGTCGTCCACTGTTCATGTCCATTATAACGTCTCGCCGCTGAAATCATAAACGGTCAATGGTGCTATAACGGCTGGTCAGGTCGATTAAAGTTGATGTATAATGCAAGATGAGGAACCTAAATCCGTCACCTGACGCGGAAGAGCTCCGTTTGCATTGGCATTGGCATTTGCGGGGCGCCTTCCAGAAGATCAGGAACCCGTGTCTGGGGTGACAATAAGAAGGAGCTCTACATGTCCATCTTTCCCAAGAATAAAGAGCCAAGAAAAACCATTGGTATTCTGAAGGTGAAGTAAAATGATATAAGGTAATCAACAAATTATAACTCATTAATGGCCTCTGTGCATATTTTGAACATCCCCCCCTCTTTCGCATCAAGTGACAAGTTTGATGACAGTGGGTGGATCTGCAAAGTCAATTCTGCCACCCTGGCGGGTGAGGCCCAAGCTGTCGGGACAGCTTATAGACTCGATACCTTCGGGTTCAGAAACGGGTTGGTTATAAAAAGAGATTCTATTAGAATGAACCCTCGCCGCTGAATTATTCAATTTTGCCTGTAATACTGTCACCGAGTCTGTAGCAATAAAACCACCCAAGTATTAGTTGTGACCACTACTGAATGCCTTACGTCTACAGAGTATATGGAGCGGCTTGACTTACACCGAGTTCAACGAAGCCCAATAACAGCCTTTGCGACTCGTTCTTTCTGTCGCACAAATAAAACTGCGATGAATAAAAAACTCACATGATTCTATAACTTAAGGTGCTTCCATGTGACGTCAGGCTTCATATGAAGAGTTAAAAACCACTTGGCCTTTTCATTTCGCTATAACTTCATCTTCTTAACTCAACCACCCATTTATCCTCATTTACCAACACAACCGTCCATTTCTATCAACCTATCCTAACTAATACTGAAACACCTCAAGTAGTTCATCATGCCTACTCAAGAAGTGCTCAATCTGTGGGAAGCTTCCTCCCCAACTACCAAAAGCGAAGGCCCCCTTCAGGGCACATCAAACCGTTCGTCTCCGTCAACATCAACTTTGTTCATCCAATTAACATCCTCCTTCTCAAGCTTCCCAGTCCCTGGTTTCCAAGCACGAGTGCTTTGCCGTACCACTCAACGCGGAAGTATGCCCGACTTGTGACGATGGACGTCTTGCGCTCGATCAGGTATCACACCCCAAAGGCTTCCAGACGAAAAGACTAAAAGCTTCAACAGGATCGCGTTCGCAACAGTGGTCCTCGTACGCCCGGCTCTATCCACGCCGACATCGTCGCACAGATAGAAGCGAAACGAAAGCGAAAGGCCTCGGAGGAAGCAGAGAAGGAGAAGCAAAAAGCTGAGGTTGAGAAGTCAACATAAGAATATCACTGTAGTGTGTACTCCTCGACGGCATGTTTGCTGTCGAAAAGGAACGTGGTAGCGTGGAGTCTGCGATTCTCTTGGTGGTTGATCATGGGTTACGAATGGAGTCTGACGTCCTGTTCGTAAGACGTTGCTCGGAATAGGCTTCTTTCGTCGTTTCAATCTGACCTGTATCTTTGGTGTCATCTGATTACGGAAAGTCCTTAAACATGTGCATGTTGACTAAATTGAGGGAAACTTGAATAAGGGCAGAAACAAAACCCAGCAGTCTGCCAGTATCCTAACTGGAAAGCAGCGAAGAGACAATATCATATGTTTTCTATTATCTCTTTTGTACGTCTAAACATCTATCATCATATCAACAAAATACATCCCTGTTTGCCCCCTCTAATGACCCTGAGACAGGTTCACAACAGCCCATTTTCCGTTCCACGCCCACTTTCGAGCACCAGAATCACCACCGCCGCCCTCAAGTTGCTTCAACTCCTCATCCTTACCCTCTGGAAGACCGACGACAACATCAGCCTTGCAAGTTCGCAAGGACAAGACGTTGACGCCCGACGGAGGGCCCATAGGGCCGAGAGCCTCGATGAAAGGTGTAGTAGCGGGCCAGGCAGCCTGTCCCAAGTCAGTATTGGTTTCAAACAAGATGGAGGTTACTTACATCAGCGGTGAGCTTGCGGTAGTTCAGGTCACCCTTGAAGATGACAAGCTCGGCCTCCTTGAGCTCCTCGTGCAACTCGGGGTTCTCAGCAGGGAGTCGCCAGAAGCTACCGCCATAAGTCCAGTATCGGTTGGGTCGGAGCATAAGCTGTCCCTCGGCGTGGAACGTAGCCCACTCTTGGAAAAGGAACTTGAGATCCTTCTCGCCCTCCTCAGACAGGGGCTCAGGCTTCTTTCCCTGAAGTTCCTCATCCTCCGATGGTGTGTCGTATAGAGCGCGGGGGTTGGCGACGGCGTTCAACAAGCCGCTGAAGTCGCTGGGCACAACGTCGGAGACGAACCAGGGGATGGACTTAGGTCGCAGGACGACTTGCGTGGCGAGACCAGCTGAGAGAAGGTACCCGGCCAGAATCATATCGACATACAACTCAAAGCCAGCATTGTCGAGGACGATATCAACGCGACGCTCCTTCTTGCCCTCAGCCTGCGCCTTCTTAAGAATATCAAACGCCTTAGGGAGATCATTGACGAGGATGTTCTTCTCAGCCGCCTTACGAGCCGAAGAACCCTGGAGTTTCTGGATGTCCTCATAGGTCAAGTTTGTAAGCAATGACAAGTCTGTAGCGTTTCCCCAAAGGCAAATCTCAAACATCTCCTGGAACAGAGTCTTCTCTGCCTCGGGATCATGTGTTGAGTCTTTATCAGCGCGGAGCTGCTCGACTAATTGCCTATAGTTGCTAGCGAGCTCGAGAACGGCGGGCCTTGATGATCGGAATGTGTCCATCTTCTGTCGGGCGAAAAGATCGTAGGATCTCCAGTGTTCGGTCATGCGGAATATGGCCGCGATGCGTCTGCATACTGTGAGCGGCGCACTCAGGGGGATCTTGTCGCAAGGACTTACCTGTATAGGTAGCATTCGGAGAACAGCCATGGTACATCGTACCAGTGAGCATCGGGGCCAAGAGCCTCGAGCTCCTTGTTATATGTCTCGATCTCTTCCGTAAATCCGTCATCGGGTAGGGGACTGCGCAGTCAGCGGTGGTGTTCTTCTGTGCGCGATACAGGCATATCGTACCTGAGCTTTCGGTCATGCTCAACCTCGTACTTGAGATTGGCGAGTTGCTCGATAATCTTCTTGCCCTCCGCTAGTTTCTCGGGGTCGCTGGTCTTGGTAACGGCGCGATAGACATCGTCAATTCCTTGGGTCTAGTTGACGGTCAGAAATTGTCTCGTGAGGCATACACCCAGAAGTCTTACCAGAATGACAGGCCATCGCCTCTTGACCGATTCACTCGCGAACGAGGTAGGATCGCTGGTTTTGTATTGGGCTGTCGACGGAGTCAGTCGCGTTCGAGGGCAGAGTCGAGAAGCACATACGGGTCTTAGTATCGTGCTCCATTATTCCGTTTGCACAAGTGGCCTACAACGAAGAGAGGGGGAACGAGTTTTCTGCTGATCCGTCTTGAAGATCTCCAAGGAGCAATTATTTGAAGATCAGGCCCGCCATCATGGAAGCGGAGGGGTACGCGGGGCACTTTTTTTGGTGGGGTTCAACAGGAACAGTCTCGAATCTGACGTCAGGAACAATTTTGAATGCCGAGCTGGTCGGAAAACACCATGAGAGGCTAGACCTGGACTACTGAGGCTTGGAGGAGCTGTCTAATTGCCTGATTAGGAAATAAAATCATGAATAAGTAGCTGAGGATATTGTGAGATGACTGATTGTTATCGTTTTCTCAGTCTTTTACAAATGACATTTCATTCTGTCAAGATAAGAACGATTTGCCGACTTAACCACTTCATCTAGAGTTTGTAAGGTAAGTGACCTAAGACTCTACACCACTGATCCATGGCTACCTGATTGTTTGAAACCGCATATCTCCCTTTCCTGAAATTTGCCTCTCTGACTCGTTCCCAGCTAGCCTGATCAACCATTGAGGCAGGGTGGGTTGAAACATTCGATCATTCGATCGGCTGATACTCTTGTCAAGTATCTTGAGGGCTCTCTTCTTCATCCGGTTGCTTCGTCTTCACCTCATCTCTAGCCTATATCTCTATTGTTACCAATAACTGCCATCAAGGTCCTAATAATGTATTCTTTCCATATCTGTTCCGTACTTCAGCTCTAATGTCGGTCCGAATATCATCAGCTGCATGTTTCTGTTTACCCAAGATCCGCACCACTCACCCGGCACGTTCATCCCGACTCCCCTGCCAACATCTCAATCAAGAAGAAACATACCAGGTAGTAACAGTGCATCCGACCTGAGAGAAGACGCATTGAATCGTCTTGTTTCAGCAAGGTTGTTTAAGTTACATCATGTTTGGTCCGCTTATGAAAGGGTCACCAAAACTGTTTCGCTAATCCTCAACCCAGTCAGGAAATACTAGCCACAGCTCCGATTGGCCCGCAAGTTCAATCATCAACCTCACTTTGCAGCAGCACCGCACCATTCAATTCATCGAACGACTTCCAAATACGCGACGCAGAGGAAGGTAGTACTCGGCTTGATCCTCGGTGGATCACCAGCGCTGAAGCGGTAAAAAGAAGTGCATTTTTCCATCTCCATCTGGGGAAAACGGGAGTTGCCCATGAGCCGCGCCAATTAGTACGAGTTTGACGTCGTGTGATTTGTTGATCAATTCCGATCTGAGACCTTCCCCGGACTTGTTTTTGTGGAGGTGTCGACTTAAACGACTTTGAACGAGTTTAACCAGCGGTTGTCTTATTAGCCGGCAGCTCAAGCATCATGAAGTGCCGTACCAGAATTAGACGAGCATGTACAAGGGTCAAGTGTATATAAGAATCATGTTTCCAATACCTTTTCAGTCAATATCTTGTACATACTCAACAGTAGCTCCAGTGCCTTTACCATGTTCTTCAATACTCAATCTCTCGGTGTTGTGGCTCTCGCCGGATTAGCCACGGCTGTCCCTTCAGGAAAGCATCTTCAAACTCGTGAAGTTGGCAAGCTTCCTGCTCTTGGCTGGAACGGCTGGGTGAGGGCCTCTTGAGTATATCATTCCATGTGATCATCACTAACAGTATCACTAGAATCAAGGACAATGCAACGCAGCTAGTGAGAAAGTTGCCCTTGCTACAGCCAAAACCTTCATCAGTCTAGGCCTCAAGGACGCTGGATACCAGTACGTCAACATCGATGACTGCTGGTCTACAAAGCAGCGAGACTCCAAGGGCAACCTCGTCCCTGACCCTGCAAAGTGGCCAAGAGGTATCAAGCCAGTCGCCGATGAGATCCACGCAATGGGTCTCAAGTTCGGTCTTTATGGTGACGGCGGTGTCAAGACTTGCGCAGGTTATCCAGGAAGTCAAGGCCACGAGCAGCAAGATGCAAATCTTCTGGCCAGCTGGGGTGTCGACTATTGGAAGTACGACAACTGTTACACACCCTGCAACACAGGCAACGCTGCCGATATCCAGACATGCCCCAACAACCAAGCTCCTAGCTCTAAGCCTCGGTATGAGAAAATGAGGGATCTCCTTAAAGCTACAGGAAGGGACATCCTCTATTCGCTTTGCAACTGGGGTTATGATGAGGTTTGGACTTGGGGTGCTCAAGTTGGACACATGTGGCGAATGAGCCAGGACAACTGGGGCAAATGGGCGGATGTTGTCCGTATTGCTAACCAGGCAGCACCTATCCTGAAGTACACTGTGCCAGGCCACTACAACGATCTCGATATGATGGTGAGTCTTGACCGTGCCTTGGCTGTGAATGAGTACGATGCTGACCAAAACCTAGATCCTTGCCAACGGTGCTCTTACCCCTGCTGAGGAACGCACTCACTTCGCCATCTGGTGTATCACCAAGTCTCCTATCATTCTTGGAACCGATATGACCAAGCTTAATAGCGATGAGGTCAAGTTGATCACAAACAAGGTACTTACAACCATTTCCCCGGCCGTTCCTGACAACTTCTAACTATGCTCCAGGGCCTTCTCGCCGTCAACCAAGACTCGCTCTCCAAGCCTGCTGTGCCTTTCACTCCTCCCAACACCCCCACCAAGGGAAGCGGCGAGATCTACCCCTACTGGTCCGGTCCCATCTCAACCGGAACAGTTGTCGCCATCGTCGCCAGCAAGGGCAACTTGAACACTCAGCTGAACCTCAAGGACGTTCCAGGACTCAAGGATCAGGAGTACTCGTGGACTGAGCTTCTGACTGGCGCTAAAGGAAAGGGCAAGACTGTCTCTGCCAACTTGCAGACACACGATGTTGCCGTCTTCCGCATTGACCACAACTAAGCCCATGAGTTGAGACTTTTTGAAGTGTATATATTTTGAAAGTGTATCTACGATTTCACGTACAAAGATTGTTGGAGGCTGCTGCTACACAAGACCGATAAGTGGGTAGGCAGTTAGTACATAGCATGAAACTTGGTTCGGCTCAAATCTTCTCATAACTTTGTCTTTCTTCATCGGCCGAACCCTAGAATAGGAAACATTAACCAGTCATATCTGATGTTAATTATCAACGGGCAGATGTGCTAACACTCCATGTCGCTATTAAACAAGCTAAACAGGTAAATACATTCCTCTCCGGCATAAATAAAGCTAACCTTCACAACCACGGTGACCTCATCTTTGGAAAAAGTAATAACTTGTTTTACTGCTTTCACATGTGAGAAAGGATCAGTAGGATCCGCGGGCGAATCTTCTCTCGACAAGAACGCAGACAGTGAAGCTACCCTGCACCACGACTTTTTCTCTCAGGGGTAATTGAAGTAATCAATAATGAGGCGTTGCTCTCTTGGCCATTGGAGTATGGCCATCTTGTCATACCTGATCATTAGATAAATAGGGATGCATGTTTATTATACTTGAAAATGTACTCCTTGTGAAGAGAAGATCCAAGGACCAGTGGCTGAGACCGCTGCTCTCAAGAACATGGAGACATAGCATGACTATGGGCTGATTACCACGAATGTCCTGTTCAAAGCAAACTCGAAAATGTATTTCATAGACGCTTGTTAGCAGTAATATACAAATTCAACCCAAAGGCTCAAGTCTTAACTCGTCTGGGGTGTATCGGCCCCGTCCTGCTTCTCCTCCTTCTCCTTCTTCTCTTGCTCCGACTCAGGTCTCTTCGTCAAAATCTCATCGATGACTCCGAGTTCTAAAGCCTCCTCAGGAGACAAGTATTTATCCCGTTCCATTAGATCATTAATCTCCTCAAGAGAATACTTTTCATGACCCTTGGCCTTGTTGAGGTGATACTGCATGATTCTGTTTGACTGCTCCCGTGTCTTCTGGATCTGATTTGCGTAGATCATAATATCGGATGCTTGGCCTCGGGTACCACCCAGCGGTTGATGGATCATGATCGAGCTATGGGGAAGAGAGAATCGCTTGCCTGCTTCACCTCCTGCGAGGAGGATTGCAGCCATTGACGCGGCACCGCCGACACACACTGTTGATACTGGTGACTTGATGTAGGTCATGGTATCGTAAATTGCCATTCCTTTGTTCTTTGTGAGCCTCGATTGTAGATTGGCTATCGGGTGAACCTACCTGAGGTGACCGAACCACCAGGAGAGTTGATGTACATCGTGATCGGCTTATCGGGGGTATCAGACTCGAGCCAAAGCAGCTGCGACACGATCGAAGCGGACATGTAGTCGTTAACTTCACCATTCAGGACGACGATGCGTTCCTAGCACTGTTAGCAACGACAACTCAATGGCCAGAGCTTGTCCTTACCTGCAATAGCTTGGAAAAGATATCCCCTATAACCCATCAGCTTCTTGAATAATCTGCGACACCGATTCGAACGAACATGTTTTTCTTCCGGCAGCCTGCACTTGTTAGCTGCGCGCATGCAACAAATTGGACTGAGGTAGCTTACCGACGACTCCTCGATGTAGGGCATGGGAATGTTGCCCATTGGTGACATTGGCGAGTTTCCGGAAGAACTGGAGAAGCCAAAAGCTCTCACATGTTGTTGCGACACGCCGCGCAGCACGCGCAACGTTCTTGGCCGTAAAAACATGATCGCGAATGCCTGTGAACGGTGATGTAAGTTTACGG
>NW_023501632.1:0-9449 GCF_013396195.1 Fusarium tjaetaba | reverse complement strand
AAAAACACGGCGGGTTTATATTTGGAGCCTGGAGTATGGAGAGGCTATTTCCTTGGAAAACCAATTACTTGGAGTTTATGGAGCTTTTGGACTTGGTCTTGACGACCCGGGAAATCTTACATCTTGCGTTATGAAGGTACCTTATTCTAGCATGTTTTTATGAGGTTGTTGATGCAGTCATGTCCTTGGGAGCATGTGAGTGGACGACAAGAGTGCACAGGATCTGAGACATTAGGCTCAATTGACATTTTTCAAACAAACATTCGAATCGAATACTGACACCATGCAAGTAAGTAAACAGATATCACATACCAGACCGACGTCCACCAATACTCGATTGCAGATGTCAACGAGCCACTGCCACAACTGACAAGTGGACTTGAATTGATGGAACTGAACTGGATTGGATGGCTGTCAATTAAGAATTGTCCTGGGCAGCGCAGCCCATGGCGGATGTGCAGTCAAGCCCCGCCGTTGACGGCTTGAGAGCCCAGGTATTTGAGTGGGCGACAGGGGTACAGGGGCACAGCTTGCAGGCGGGGGTCTGTCAGTTCTCCAGCTTCCAAGTCAAGAGTCTAGAGCGGGCTCACGAGGACTCCCGCCTGCCTAGGTACCTACAGACTCAGTGAAGGCTGTCAATCCTTTACTGTACTCTAACTAGCGGTTCATCGGCCCCAACACCAACCCCCAGTCCCAATCCCAATCCTAATCCCCCTCCAGCATGAATTGAACCCCAGGGATACTGTACTTCATATTCGTCGATTAAACAAGGAAAGGTCCATTTGATCCGCCGTCAAACCCGTTCGTCGCATATTCCCTACTCGGCGTCATGTCCGTCGCCAGCTAAGGTAAGGTAAATACCCAGGGTACGTACTGTACATACTTGCCATGAGGTCGGGGCACCTCCACTTTCAAGCTTCCCCATCCCGCATTCCGCAATCATCACGACCTACCATCTTCCACTACCACTACACACAGCATTAAGACATAAGGTACCCAATCTAGGTGAGGTGCTCAATTCAGACCACAGACTACCTACCTAATACTACTTCTTTCCACTTCTCCCCGTGGTCGCGTCTTTCTGCGCCTTCCCGTCGCTTGTGCTACCTGTCTTGCCGTTACTTGCGCATGCTTCAGTAAGCTAAGTTGGTACTTAGCTAGGTATTCAAGTCATGGCTAAGAAGGCACGCCAGAGAATCAGTTATGGTGAGACTTTATCCCCAACAACCTCGCTCGTTGAATTATGCTCTCTTGTATGCCCTCATCTTCGGAACAGTTGCTGACACAGGTATAGTCCTCGAAAATGCCAAATCATCTGAAGGCGGCCATCGTCTAGGTGTCAATGGCCTTGCTGTCGACAACGACAATGCGATTCTGTGAGCCCTTTCACACCGACACCCTCGGTCCGATCTGTGCAGCTCTAACATCACCTTATTCAGATACTCAGGTGGCCGAGATGGCATAGTATGCGCTTGGGACCTGAACCTCGACCTCAAAGGCCGCAGCGATGTTACCGACCCGACGCCTGCCAATTCCGAAGACAAGAAGCCGAAGCACACGACCAAGTTTCGCGCTCAGACTCACGCCCATATGCACTGGATCAACGACATTGCCCTCGCTCAAAACAATACTGCCCTCGTATCTGGCTCATCTGACCTTACAGTCAAGGTTTGGCGGCCATATTCTGAAGAGGACAAGAACCGCACCGAGACGATAGGCGAACATGCTGATTATGTCAAATGTGTTACAACCCCGCCCCCAGATATGGGCGCAAACTGGGTCGCATCCGGTGGTCTGGACCGCAAAATATGCTTATGGGATCTCAATGGCGCTGGAAAGACACTCGAGATTGACGTGCAGGGTGAAGAAATTGCCGAGAAAGGTTCTGTCTATGCCCTTCGTGTGGGGAGAAATATCATGGCGAGTGGTGGCCCCGAGAAGACGGTGCGCTTGTACGATCCCCGAACTGGTGATAAGGTTTCAAAACTTGTTGGTCATGTCGACAATATCCGTGCTATTCTTATAGACGATGCTGGCGACACAATTTTGAGTGCCAGTGCCGACAAAACGGTCAAAATGTGGAGCATCAAGAACGGTCGATGCATGTACACTTTCTCCATGCACGATGAGAGTGTTTGGTCACTGTTCTCGGATGACCCGAGCCTGGGTGTCTTCTACAGTTCTGATCGCTCGGGGTTGGTCGCCAAAACAGATGTGCGCGGTAGCCTTGAGGATATGGATGATGGCCTGAGTCTAGCTGTGGCGCATGAGCATATAGGAGTGGGCAAGGTTGTCGCAGCTGGAGGTCACATTTGGACAGCAACGAATAGGTCATCAATTAACCGATGGGAAGACGTTGACACGGGCACCAACATCCAGCTTCCGGACTCTGTTCGACACCACAGAGCTACATCGAATGCTTCCAGCAGACCCCGCGAGACTTCTCCTCCGGCTACTACTAACGGAACTACAAAGAAGGAGATCCCAGCTGAGTCCATCTTGCGTATCTCTGCAGCTGCTTCTTTCCCTCCGCGATCTGGTCCAGATCCCGATTCTGCCACTATCACGGATGCTACAGCACGGAAGGGGTCCGAAGCCATTATAGATTCTTCAGAGCCCGAAATCAAACCCATCCATGCAGTGGCTGAAGAAACGATTGAGGGGCAATTCGGATTGCTCAAGCATAGGCTACTCAACGATAGGAGGCGTGTGTTGACGTCAGACACAGCTGGCGACGTATTACTATGGGATTTGATCCAGGTTTGTCTGACATATTCTGAGCATGGATACAGCTGACCTTTTCAGTGTAAACCCATTAAAAGTTTTGGCAAACAGCATTTGGAGGATGTGGAGCATCTCGTCAACACCGTTGAGGCCGTGGCCCCTTGGTGTTCTATTGATCTCAGCTCGGGAAATCTTACTGTGGTTCTAGAGCCCTTTAATTGTTTTGATGCTGAAGTATACGCAGACGAGCTAGATCTGCCAGATAACATAGAATTTCGAGAGGACCAGAGAAGTAAGTCCGCTTTCGATGACTGCAAGGACACAGCTAACACTCTTCCAGTCAGCCTTGGAAAATGGATCCTTAGGTATCTCTTTGCCGATCTCATTGATGAAGAGATCAGAAGAGATGAGGCACACCGTCAGAAACTCAATGAGGGTCTTGAGGCGAGGCAAATTGCTAGTGGAGGAACTACTGAAGCTGCTCCATTATCGATATCATTACCAAAGTCAGCCATCCCGGACTGGGATAACGCAGACCAGGTTACTCCAAAGCCCAATCTCTATCCTAATACTCCAGGTCTAGGCATTGGTTTGGCAACGCCTGGTCCAAGCATTATGTCAGGCCCAAACAGCTTGCCCGATGTTCCTGAAAACGCGGCCACAAGTCCAATGACTCCTATAGAAAAGAGAACCTCGCACGTCAGCCGCCCTTCGACGGAGAAGGAAGACTACTTCACAAGTCCCCTACAGCTGCTCGAATCGGCAGTCAAGGCAGCAAGCATGGTGTCGACCCCCACGCAGAACGAAGCGGACTCCAAGAAGTCTATAGATGGTGATAAAGAGAAGGACAAAGATAAGGACAAGGACAAGGCGGACAGTGCAAAGTCCCCAAGCACACCATTTGGCAAGAAGAAGTTTAGAATGACTTTTGGCACCAAGAAGCTTTCAAGGTCGGCGTCCCAGGCCACCACAGAGAAGCCTGCGGTTGTGGAGGAGAAAACAGAAGAGTCCGAGTCTTCGTCTGTCCATGAAAAAGAGAAGGAGGTTGATGACAGTTTCTTTGGCACGATTCAGAAGATCCACCAGGAATACGAGCGGCAACTAGCCGACAACCCTGACAAGCCGGTCGAGTCACGAGTGGTACCCAGTTTGCCTAGTGATACACCCGTTCTGAAGCTCCCGCCAGGAACTAAGGTAGTTATTCAAGAGGAGACCACAGGAGGCAGCGCCAACTTGTATCAGGGCACTGTCCAGGACGTTGGCAAGGACGCAGATGTAATCGAACAGAAGGCTCCCATGTGGCTAGGTGATGTTCTTCTTCAAAACACACTCCCCTTCAAAGAGCCTGTAAAGGTTTCGTTCGTCTTGTATCCGATGGACGACACTCTCCCAGCTATTGCTTCGGCCGATGGAAACAACAGGCTCAACGCTAACCGCATGCTTCGAGTCAAGAAGATTCTCTCATATGTTGCAGAAAGGATTGAACCTCCACTTGAGGAGCCCGAAGAGAGTCCTATGAAGCCAGAGGAGTATTTAGAACTGTACTGCAACGAACAGGTAATCATCTCTTGTTTACTCGTGTACGATCACAGACAATTACACTTGCTAACATTTATTCAGTTACTTTCCCCTGCTACGACACTGGCCACTCTCCGAACTCATCTGTGGAAGGGGGGTAACGATATTGTCCTTCATTACAAGGCCAATGGCAAAAAGGAGATTCGACCATTCCCGCCGCCTCCAGAGCCTAAGCCTGCTGAGCCCGAAGAAACTCAAGACGGCGCTGCAGCTGAAGAGGCAAATACTAATGGTCAAGTCCCTCCCCAGCCTCAAGCCCAAGCCCAAGCCAGCTGAGCCAAAACAACCCGCAGCTTACACGCTGAATGAGAAGATGAGATCCCGAGACTCTTCAACCCGTTGTGTGGTGTCGTGTGCCAGAAGGGTGGACTTTTGTCACCAGCTATTTCATTTATCGTATATAGATTTGTACATAGGTCAGATGCCGTCAAGGCGTATATACCATTTGGGAGAAGTTAAGCTTCTCTCTATTTCTTTCGGAACGCCCGTCTCTTGACTCCATGCTCCTTGCTCCGTGTTTTACATTGTACAATTCCACCCGTTTTGTTGATTTCTTATATCACTTCCCACTATCATACAACGCCGTTCATGGTGTTAATAGCCCACTGATAGCTTCCCAGGAAAATCGCGCCTCCAATAGAAATCCATGTAACTCGTGGTGCTACACCAGCAAAGAAAGCTCTGCTGCCCTCCTCGCGCAATATCCGGCCAAATACTTCCGATACTGAAACACTCTCCTTCGATAGCATGACTCTCGTCTTGAGTACATCAAGCGGCGTCGTCAGTGCCGCAGATAATCCACCAGCCATGCTTCCATAGAGAGCACTCTCAGCACCAGTGACCTCACGACCACCGCGGCGACGTCGTCCCCAGGACTTCATGGCCTCCCATAGCGGGAATTGAATCACAGTAAATGGCACCTCGCGGAAAACGGTGATTCCCCAACCGCGATATAGCTCTCTCCACATTGGAACAAACCCATGGCTCGAATACCGTGACAGAATGGCCCGCAGAGCAGCAGCCGAAGAACCACCATGATGACCCGCCTGCGCACGCTGCTTAACAACCTCGGTTGGCACACGAACGGCGCAAGCTGCCACCTCACCAGCGCTAGCAGCTGCCATATGTGTAATGGGAGCCTTCCATCCTGGCGCAGAAGTATTATCCTTATCAGCCAGGAAGCCCTTCACGCCCTCGTATGTGCAGAAGAAGAACGCAGCACCCGGAGCAGAACCGACAAGCGCAGAACCTATACCGCGATAAATACCGCTGAAACCGCCGGAGGGAAAGAAACCGGCCGATGACTGAAGACGGGTCTTGAGTGTGTCGAGAGGGAAGAGAGAGAGATCGACGGTTGTACCAGCGAGTGCACCAGCGAGGAGGGCGGATTGGAAGGTCGGAGGATTTGCGGACATGATTCGAAGGTGGGTGGGAGTCCTTAGTGTACAGCTTGGTAGAGGGAACGTCCCAGGGAGAATCAATGGGCTGGACGAGGCCCGAGGAGGAAAAGAGAGATATATTAGAAGCTTCGGAGGTTTGGACCGACCGAGACCGGCGAAATAATAAAATGGAGGAGCTTGAACTTTGGGGCTTATCGATAAGAGGAGCTTTAGAGGGGCATGGAGCTAACCCTGTAACGCAGCACTTGATAATATATAAACACTTCGAAGGAGATGACCGCCTTTCAAGGGGAAGTGAATACACAAGGATTGGTCAATTGGGAGCTGTTCATTGCAGTTGAGTTATTTATGTGTCAGTTTGAATGCTGTTTTCTCGTGGAGGTAAACACGATAGTTTTGTTACCAACTCGAGTTATATAACGTCACCACAAGACGTGCAAGCGTCGGTCGCCGACAGGAATACACAATGTCCGAGTTGGGTAAAACCCTTCACATGCAAAAGAAACGAGAGGCGAAGCTAAAGCAGAAGCTCGCCAGCAGAGCCTGATTGGATCATGTTTGTAAAAGGCGAGGTTGGGACAATTACACATACACCGAACAGAACTCAAAGGCATCATCATGGATAGTTTTCATTAATAACTATTTTGCAGAGACATTCCAGTCTATCTGGCAATACCATAACTCCCAAACCAATTGATCAAATCGCCAATCCATAACAGTTCTTTACATGTTATCCCGTGTGCTGGTACCAGCCTTGTGAGTCTCCTCGGCAGCCTTCTTGGTTCGCTCTTGGAGGTTCTTGATGTCCTTGGCAGGATCAATGTCCGATCTGTCCGCCTTGACGGCCTCCTCGCTGTCTGAGGCGAGCTCTGGCTTCCAGTGGCCGCTGCCCTCCTTCTGCTTCCTGAGGGAGTCTTGCTTGTGCTTGTCGTAGTCGACGTCGGTGTCTGGGGCGTGTTAGACGCGTTCAATTGGATCGTGGGAGACTCAAACTTACGGGTGGATGATTCCTTGAGACCTAGACGTGTCGATGTAGTAAAGAGACCTCGTCCGAGGATGATCTTGCTGGTGTGCGCAGTGCGCAGGGCCATCATGGAACGAGCTGACATCATCTTGTTGATATGAAGTTTATGTGATGATTCGTGAAGGATTCGATATATAGAGATGAAAGAGGAAGAGAAAAGATAGAAACAGCTGCAGGGGAGGAGACGACGAGAGTTCACGAGCGTACAGTACCTCAATATGTACTGTTCTTGTCGGGTAAGGTTGTTGACCATTTGCGGGAAAGTGACGTCACGAGCATCATCACTTTCTTGAAGAATCTCTCCTTCTCCTTCCTTTACTCCTTGAAATGAAGACGGCGATGCGTTCATTCCCCACTCAAGCCCATGCTACCCCGATTTAGGTACCTTATGTAATGGAGCTGGTTCTAATTTTCTCTTCCTTTACCGAGGATCCAGTGCAAATGCCATGGATGGTCTCCATGGAGGGCCCAATTGCGTGGCTGTGGTTGATAATGAGACGCTGCACGGGCTAAGGTACCTAGCTACTATCACCGCGGAGTTTATTATGATGTGGGGTTATTGAGGCGACAGCTACTACAGCTACAGCTATCAATTGTGAGCTGAACTTGACATCTGAAAAGCATTGCAAACAGAATTCATGGCACAGCACAAATCAGAAATGCATATCGAGAAATCGATGCCAACTTCAAGCCTCTGCAATTGGCAAATCAATCTTTACCCACCAAGTTAGTTAGTGGCAACCACGCTTCAACAAATCGCTCATGTCGTAGCTACACCATCATTTCTCGTCAGACATGGTCACACCTGAGATCACTCACTCCAAGCCATTATCGTATCGTGTCACAGTCACATATTGAAACCTGCAAGTATTTGAACATTCGTATATTCTCGTCTCGCAGCGCTGAAGCCGCGTTGTCGCAACCAGACAGCGCCAATACCCAGTTAACAATAGCTACACACATGCAGTCTACCGCTGCATTGCAAAACCAGGCTCGAGGGCCTCCCAAATCCCAAAACAAATCTCTTTGAATCTGATCATGACATGTATCCCAGGCCCCCTGAACACTCCAGATGCTTGCCGAGGCGAGACAAAATATTGTAAAAGAAGCCCGTCCAACAAGGACTTGGGCAAACCAAACAACGCTCCAAAGTATAAAGCTACTCCGGTCCCAAAAACACTAGGCAGACCAGCACCGGCTATGGCGCTCAGGCCTAAACCATGAACAAGAAAACAAAAAGAGGACAAATATATAGGCCGTCCCAAGATGATACAAAGAAAAGAATGGGCAAGGGTAGACCTTTTCGTTCCCGTTCATTGCAGCAGCGGGACAACACCAAAAATTCGACCAACTCCCCGTAATTTCCCAGATTTCCGTCCCGTAACGGGATATCAGTTGTCGCAAAAACACCGTTCGTCTCGATCCTGACCACCGCCCATAGATATTTCCAAGATGCGACCGATCAAATAACACCGATAAAGACCCCGCTTGCGAAAAGCACTCCCTTCTATGTTGTTCTTTTTCTCTTGTTGACTTCATAACCCATGACCGCGATGAGAGAAGACATTTTGGTATGAATGGAAAGGCCAACCCATGCCTCCCATGTAAAAATGAAAACAGTTGATGCCGAGAAAATCCGATTATAGTGCCGCCCAACACCTATGCAATGTCGTCTTAAAATGCAGAAAAACGCCCGTTCGTGTCTTGCAGCCCCATCTTGCGAGGCGGACACCCAACCCTAGGTATTTGATTTGTTGCAAAAATTAACAGAGTAACCAAGCCGAAAATGGTATCGTTCTTTATCATGCCGTGCCAGTATTATCCTCATAAACTTGTCGGTGAAACAAGAGGTATGTCGATTAGGGGATGTTTATACAGGGGGATAGTAAAAGTGATGGTTGTCGAAATTGTTGTCGCCAACAGTGGGGTCAATCGCGTCAAGCGATTGGCCTCGAAAGCTTAAGAGGAAACCAGCTCAATTGATAAGATGATGCCAAGATCAAGTCTCGATAGGTCAATATGCCCGCCAAGATGAACAGCTGCCAAGAACGAACGGTAGCAATTACAGTTCAAGGTGCATCGCCGGTGATACGACAAACTGGTCGACCCATGCGAGTGCATGGTTAGCGACCTGGTGCGGTTTACCACCGACGCATCGACTGTTGCATCCTGCCAGGCGACACTGACTGAGGAGGGCTCGACATGGTAATGCCAGTAGCGGGGTTAATGATTGGAATGGCATTACGACCACGGGTGGCGGAGGGCTGATGAAGCTTCATGCTGGGCTGTTGCTGGTAGGCAGGAGGAATGAAGGCGGGAGATGTTGAGTTGAGAGAGAAGCCAGGAGCAACAGTGTTGGGATGTTGCGTGGGAGAAGAGTCGGGAGAGTTGCTGGCTAATGAGGAACGCTCAGATGCGCTTGAGATGGAGACCAACTGCGAACAACAGGTCAGATTGATGCGCCGACATACACAGCGACAGGATAACTCACGTCAGTCTCGGTCAACAGACCAGGACAGAACTCCATGTCATCTTCAAGGTCAAAGGATCGACTGGTCTCGAACTTGGTTCGGAAGGCTGTGAGGGAAGCAGTCTCGTTGAGTTCCTTCATGCTGCGGACACCGCGGAACTGGCGTTGAGCTTGTTGGGACACAGAAAGACGGGGAGCTCTGCGATTTCGGCCACCATGGTGGTTGTGCGACACGGGGGCGGGGTGCGCTGGG
>NW_023501631.1:0-16430 GCF_013396195.1 Fusarium tjaetaba | reverse complement strand
GGGGGGGGGGGGGGGGGGGGGGGGGGTGCAGGGGTCTAAGTTCGTCAAGGGTTCAACGGCCAAACGTTGGTTGTACAAAAAGCAAAAATTCTGAACTTGACATCAGACTACATACAGACATTCGCGTTGGCCGATAAGCTCCAGATCGAATCGAGAAAACCACCATATCATGAGGATGAGGATGAGAATGAAAAATAAGCGAAACTGATATCGGGAGGTTTGGTATGCAAACAAACACAGCATTCACGTAGATCCATTGCAATGTCCTACAAGCGCAAGAATCACCCGATTTAGGCTTCGAGGGCGATGTTCGACAACCTCCGTGTTTTTTTCTCCTTTCCGTCACCGAAGGTTCGGCACGAGGGAATGTCTTGCGGATATTGTGATAGAAGAGCCATGAGTAGCGGGCCGAAGTTTGGACAAGGCGAGATGCGATCGACGGAAGAGCGGTGCGTTTATTTGTTTCTTCTTCCGTTTCTGAAGGATTCGTGCAACATGATAAGTTGTCATGTCATATCATGCATGAACACTTCTTTTGTGAACAGAAGAATCCGCTGTGGTCATTGAAAGAGGAAACTCCTGTTGGTCTGTGTTTATTCAACAATAATAGCGGCAACAGTGTACGGTTTGAATCCTTGCGACTTGACTTGTCATGCATGATGAGCCTGTCTGTGCCAGAGAGGGCATCATGGGCCGTGGCTCAACTCAGCAGCTCCACATGATCCCCGCTGGAAACATTCCCCTTTTACGAGTACGCAGTTCTTCCAACACAGTATCAATCAGCAAGAGAGAAGTTGATTGATGATATCTGAGTTACAGTACCTGAAGCGTGGCTGATTATTGGAGAGACCATTGGGCTTGAGAAATCTTGTCTCATTTATGGTGACCTCTCCATAAACGTCAAAGCACGGAGCGAGACACCATTCACAGTTTTGTGTCAAAAATCTAACACCAAGCCACAAACAACTAGACGCACAATTAGCTTAGCTCGACTGAAGTAATCCCGTCCCTTAAAACGTCAGTCACATTTCTCACCCCAAAGCATTTCATTGCGTGGCATCCCGCACATCTCACACTCGCCTCAAGTTGACCCCCGTGGCATATCTCATCAAGTCCGATCACCTCGCAAGGGCCCTTGTTCAGTACTCAGGTTGATTGTTTCCGTGATGGTCTCTTTTAGAGTTCAGTGAGTCGGCCGTCTTCAATGCATGGCAACATGAGTATCTCAAAGCATCACGGGTACAGTTGTCAGTGTATCAACAATGACACCTCGTGATTACTTGCATGTTTCCCCTAACCTCTTCTCCACTGTTGGGGAGACAAGACGGAGCTCCATCTTGATCCATCCTCGCCGACAAAAATAGCCAGGTAAACTTGGTATAAACTTGGAGCGTCAACTAACTCGCTACTTTTTTTGACACCCTGATTCAAGGTCAGAGGCTTTCTTCCTCAAAGCCGACATCAGCCAAGGCACTGCAAATAGCCTGGCCTGCACCGTGCCGCCGCGGCCGTGATTCCTGCCGCCCAGCCGCCGTTGTCCATCCTCCGACAATCCCTGTAATGGAAGAATCTTTTTTTTCCCATCTCATCTTTGCCAAAATCCCCCTCTCATTGAGCCTTTTCTCTGCTTTGCTATTTAGTGCTCAAGGGTGTAGTACGAGTGGTATGTAGTACATGCATTTTGTAAGTACTATGCAGTGTGCCAGAGAGTTCCTCTGAAGTACACACCCGTTGGTGGTGTAGAGGGCATTAATGCTACACACCCCTGGACCCCCTAGAGAAACACCCCGTCTTGTAGGCTCGTTCGCTCTGTTTACCCTTCTCCTCTCTCTGCCACTCTCTGCAGCGACCTTGCTTTACCTTGACCATGACCTTGAACCATGCAATGCCAATATGCATTGCATCTGCATCTGCATCTCTCTGCTGCTGCTTCTGTGCTGCAATAAAATCTCTCGCCATCCCCATCCCGCCTTTTCGCTCGCATGGCATCCTTACCCATAACTACCACCCATGTTCATGCTTGTTCTGCTCCTCCCTCTGACACCAACCCTCTCTCCATCTTATTCTCTTTTTCGTTTATTGGGCTACGTACAGGCTTAGGTTATCACTCTGCATCTCTAATTGCCTGCCTCTCCCTTCGTCCTCTTTCTTTCTTTCTCTCTTCTACACCATCCCATTCAACCTCCTCCTCTCTTCCCACTGCAGCCGATCTCTTGTCGAATCTCGGCTCCTTGGCTCCTCTTCTGTATTCTGGCCCTTCACCTCTACCGCTTCAGGGTTTAAATCGTTCCAACTCCCGCGCCCTAAGCAGCAAACTCTCAGCCAGCTTCAGCCCTTAACCGGCCTGAGCCAAGCTCAAAACTCCCCCGTCATTAGTGGACTGTGGCTTGCCCTCGCCCGTCCAGAGACCATTCAGCCAATCCGAGGAGCTTAGAAGGCCACTGGAAGTGCAAGATCGGATAAGACTAAGACCCTAGACAGGGCTGTTCGGATCGGGTCCATACATCCTGGGAGTCGTTACTTGGGCTCTCTAAAACGCTTCAATTCCCGTCTTCTGCGCTCTCTAGCTTCCATTTCTCCCCGCCGCACTCCCACTACCCACCCGGCCACTTCTTCCCTAGAAGGCCTGAGCCTCCGTCCGACCTGCCGAGTCCCTTGCCCTGTTGAGACAAGACGACACGAGACGTAAGCGATCAATTGAGGAACCGCTCACAGTGGACTTTTCGCAGTTGCAAACCTTGCTTTCACCTCCATCCTCATCTCTTCTCCGAGGTCTCAGCTGTTGGTTCTACCTATTCTCTTCACAACCAACATTCAAGCATCGCGCCAGGTTCGTTCCATCTTAGTGGACCCATCAAGCGTCAGACCAGGCCTGAACCAAACCAAGTCCAACTCGAATCATTTCGTTTCAACCAACCAGCCTTGGCTCTTTAATCTTAACCACCTACGACATCCTCTATCCTCCTGCAACTTTGGACATTTGACTTGGAGCTCTTTGACCTTTTGCCCAATCCATATCAAATTGCATTAACGCACTTGTACACCTTTCTACCCTTTCTTGTCCAGAGAGAACCTTTGTATCATCTAACGACGCCTACGACGATTACGACCATCACGAGACAAAAGAGGACTGATACGAGTCTCACCCAAGAAACGATCCAATTTCTATGCCTCTGTCCTCCCTGAGTGCTATGGTGCTTGCTTTACCAATTATTTCTCACTGATTCTATTTGATACCCACGAATTGGACTTTGATCCATCCGAGACACGAAACTCTGCCGATCACCCTACCTTTATTTGCCACCAGGTCCCCGATCAAGTCAAATCTCCCAACTTACCTCATTCCCCGTAAGTCTGCAAACACGCAGCTACCAGCTCTAGCATATATTGCAATTCCTCAATCCGACAGCTAGGGAGTCGGGTGAGCATCACCTGGCCCCTATACCTTCAGCCAACACGGCTCCACCGCTAGAAATAGACTTCCGCGACATGGCTATGGATGCGCTTAAAAATCTTGTCAATAACGTTCCGGACTGGCTACAGCGACTTGACGACCTCAGTGGCCAGATCGACCGACGCCAGGCCGAGCTGGCCGCTGTTGCTGCCGCAGAGGGCAAAAGTGCGGAGACAAAGTCGCTTCGCAACAAAGGCTCAACCGAGTCACTCAAGCCTAAAGATGATCCTCCAGTAGTTCACGCCGAGGTCCCAGCGAATGAGGACATCCTCGAAGATGGCGTAGGTGACAACATAGCACAGACACCAGTCAAGCCCGAGACACCCAAGGTGCATACCCCAAGCCCTGGTTCCATTCGTCAGCAACAAGAGATCATCAAAGCCGCACAAGCCAGAGCACGAGCTCAGGTTAGGAAGAAGCCTAAGTCGCCATCTATGATGTCTAACGAAGACGCCCCTACCGCTTATCGAACACGGAGCATGATCATTGTCTACTATGATAGCTATGTTCAGAGCTTCTTTGACGATCTTGTGAGGTTCGTCTCGTCAAGTCGAAACCTGATGCGCAAAGCCAAGATGGCCGCAAGAGTTGCCCAGATCAAGAAACTTGCGGAGCAAGACGTATCAGAGGATGGAAGTAATGACGACGCTCTCCCTTCACTACGATACATGAGCAGCAGGCGATTCGGTCCTATGTCAATATCTCGACCCGGTGCTGGCGACCAACCACCAGATGTATACGATAAGCTGGATAAGGGCCTCGAATTTGTGCAAAGCATGTGTGAGCACGGTGCTCATCAGTTCCTTCGCGATGGCGACTGTAACGACGAGATCAGCAAAGTACAGAAACGACTGACTGAGGTTCTCGAGATGGCCAAAACAGAAATGGAGCGCGTAGAGCGCGAAGAGCCTGAACTAGCAAAGGAAACAGGCGAGATGGGCAAAGTCCGGACACGGCGGCCCATAAGTATGCGCCGCGACATGGCCGTTGGCTTGAAGGAAAGCAGCCCGACACCTACCAAGGAGGAGAACAAGTTGGAGCCCGCAAAGCTCGAGGCCGCCGAACCTATTATCCCAGCAGATCCCATGGCACCTATGGCTGTGGATCCAAATATCATGGAAGCCGACGAGGGCATCGATGTCGAAATGGAACTTCCCAAACTGCAATATCGATCAACCCGGGCGATGCGCAGTCGTGGACCATAGCGTGGTCGCGAGTCGTGTGCCTGGGCCATCATTCTTGAAACACCATGACGAGAAGCTCAATTGTTTAAGGTACTTTGCTTTCAGCATCGCTCGTGTTACTACTCATTGAGATCATCATTGGCGTCACGGACTGGGGAGGAAGAAAGCTTTAAAAAAGGGGGGAAAACTCGCTGGAATTTGTTTTGGTTATTCCCATGTGCAGTGGTTATACTAGTATGAAAAGATCTGGAAACATTTACTCGAGCTGCATCGCCTCAACCTCCTTGGTGACCTTGTCTGCTAACTTCTCGCTGGTCTTCTTCTTCTTGTTGTTTTTCTTGTTCTTCTTCTTCTCGACTCGTCCAGTTGCCTATATACCTAAGTTAGTAAGTTCTTATAATCTAGAAAAGGTAGAACTTACGAGGCGAAATGTACAGCCCGTAGGGGCCATGGTGCCCCCACCACTCAAGATAGTGATAGTGCCAGCTAAGATCAATTAGTATACATAACTTGCATAAAGGTAACTTGCATAATTCATAAATAGGATACTTACGGACAGAACGACAGGTATCGGCCGTGTGATTGGCCTTCTTGCAGTATGAACAAAACAACCGGGAACTCTTCTTCTTAGTGGCTGGGGCCTCGCCCCCAGCCACACCACCAGCCACAGGCGCACTGGTTGATCCCCCCTCTGGACCCTGGGGAGGCGGGTTGTTCTATGTACCATGTTAGTGAGGATGTTTCGAGAGTGTTGCGACGTATGTCTGGTGTTGTCGGCAGATATCTGGGAGACAGTGGCAGAGTGTCTGAAAGACATTGGGAGAGTGTCTGAAAGACATTGGGAGAGTGTCTGAAAGACTTTGGGGAGATGTCGGAGAGGGATCGTGAATGAATCTAGGAGATATCGGAGTGATAGGAAAGACCTTGGAGTATACTTACGTTGGAAGTGGTGGATGTCTATTGAAGAAAACAGTTAGTATATTGGATCAGATGTTTGTCAGTTGTATGAGAATGAACTTACGGAAGCCATTTTTTTCGTGAAAAAAAAAAAAAAAAATTTTTTATACGCGGGACTACAGACAGGTTAGCAATTTGTAAATATCAAGTGATAATAACAGTTGAGAATAGTAATTGCTTGGCGATCCAGCTGAGGAAGAGATGTGAGAGAAATGTGAGCGGTGTTGGAGGATATAAGAAACGCGTGGATATGAGACTCAGGACAGGGGAACCCGATGAGTGGTTTCAAGACAGCTGAAACGTGATGGGTGGTTTGGAAATGGATATGAGGCTTTGAGAAGCCAATCCTAGAAATGTCAAGAGGTCCGGAGAGAAGTGAAGACTATCACGCCATCGTGAAGTTTGCTGGGGAACACTGAGATGGCGCGATGAGGATGGAAGAGCACCAAGGAGCACGATAGCACTAGCATCTGCGCCAAGAGAGCCTCAAGTTGTGTAAACTACACGCGTCCGTTGTATGCGCGTGGCTCGTAAGATGTCGGACTTCATGCTCAGGAGTGCGTAGGGACTGTGACAGAAGCGAGGAGACTGGAACGACGAGCGGGAACCACGCTTCGCATAAATATGTAGTGATAGGCAAACTCCAGCAAGGGGAAGAGAGGATCCGATGAGTTCAGAGAGTAGGGTAAATGAAGGAATCTCCAAAGAGGTCGCGAAATGAGACGCGGTGACTGGAACGACAAGAAGACGCGGGAAAGAAACAGTGCAGATAACGATACAGTAATAACAGGCAGATCCATATGCGAATACAGTCGAAGAGAAGAAATCAAAGGGCAGAGGAAATGAAGGGATCGTCAACTTACGATTGTGGTTGTGATGGCTGAAGAAAGAAGAAAAAAAAAAGAAGAGATCGCGAGAACAGAGAGGTCTTGACTTACCTGGCATACCCCGCTCGTAGGCACTCACGTGCCAGGCATTTCAATGTCTTGCCACTGGCAAGCTGTGATCAAGTATATATGATATTCTCAACATGATAATCTCCTCACAAACGTAGATGATAGGTACCTCCTGACCGCATCCGAGCTGCATCAGCCTTCTAAGTGGCTAGACGAAGAGGGGATTAGATGGCCAAGGTTTATCCGGGATTAGATACTGATCAGTAACTTGATCGGATAAGTTTATGTACAGTATGCAGCCTGAAGATATCTTGGTTATTGCTTCTAAGCTCTAGATGCGAGTGAACCCTCTGTCACTTGGAACTTCGACGCAACATGATACCATAACAATATGAGATCATTCGGATAGCTATACAGTGAAATTATTATCATCCTGTATCTGTTTTTATACAGTGACTAAATGTACTTCCGTAGGACGCGGCATTGCTCATGTCATGGTCTCAAGTGGCAAGGCGTCACCTCCACGTTGAGGCCATTACAACTACCTACATTGAGGGCAAGATAGCATACAATACAAAAGCGCATTTACATATGCATATAGCCATGTCTGATTTGCAGTATGTTCACTTGATCACATTGTTTCATAATCGAAGAGTTATAACAGCATTATCTTCCTAACCACTTAAGCCTACTATCACCATTTCAACAACGGTGAACCTACCACATAGCTCAAGATCGTCAATCATTCTGGGAACAAACAGTCGTATGTGCTACCTTTTCGATATATGCCTCTGTCAACATCAACTGCACTCGTCAACTGAAATCGAAGGGTAAATTATGGCAACTTCAAAAGTGAGCAAGGAGTTTTCCAGCTACTTGGACCGCTTACTACCACAGGCAGTGCCAACAAGCATCAATATTGCTAAATGGGACAACGAACACTATGGAAGCAGCCCGCCTGTCAGCCAAAAGAAACGTCTTTCGGCCTCCTTTCATCTCTCACAATATACTGAACACCGCAGTGTAGCTGAATGATAGTTTACTGGAGCACAGGAGCCACGGCGGTTGAATCATGAGCCAGCCAAAGATCCTAGAGGGCTCTCGTCAGGCATGGCAGTCTTTTGGAACTTGAAAGTGGACTCTCACTCGTTTACTAAATCGGAACGGGCTATTTTGGGAGGTTTCGCAAACTCGAGAAGAACCTTCATGAGTTCGTCTTGTGTCAGGAGATCGCCGGTTTCGATATGCAGAGCTTTTGTAAACAATCATCATATCTCTATACAAGTCCCTGATGACCCCATGCAAGATATAGCGCGGCTGCGTTGGGATGGCTGTGGCAATTGGAGTGCGCCCTTCCACACGGCAATGTTTTCCGGTCAACTTGTGAATAGGTACTTACATTTCACCGCCACCGAATCCATCGACATCAGGATGCATGGTATAAGAGTACTCAATGGTAGAGGGGCCACCGACAATGGTGCTGGTGCTGTCAAGGCCGCAGTTTGTCGCCTTTACATCAGGGCAGTGAATAGCAAGAGTAGTCGCGCCGCACTTCACAGCAACAATAGAGCCTTCAAGAGGCTGAGGATCGAACATGGGGAGGGGGAATTCAACGGTCGTAGTCTGGGCCGCAATAGAATTGGGCAGGAAGGGCTAAACAGCCCCGGAGTATCTCATTGCTGGAAAACGGGGGACCGTCTTCCACCTTTCATTGTTACCGCTGGCGTCAACAAGCTCAACGGTAACGACGATGCTTCTGCTACCGAGGCCGCTGGCTCTGAGGCTACTTCTGCCGATAAGCCCAAGGACACTGGTGCCAAGGCCACTGATACCGCTGACGCTACTACTGCTTCTTCTGATGCTGCTGCCACTCCCGTAAGCTCCGACAATGCTGCTGGCCCTATGATTACCCAGAATGTTGTTCTGGCTGCGGCTGCTGTTGTTGGTGGTGCTGCTATGTTGCTGTAGATGTGAGCATGTGGGTTGGACAAGCGTTTTGTAGTAATGATGCCTAATTCAACATTTATCAATTCGGGGCCAAATTATGAATGACATGCAATGTCAATATAGTGACAATCGATCGACAAAGCAAGGTTTCGGCAATCAGCGCCACTACCGGTATAAAACTATTGACAATAGCTCCATCCTGGTAGCTCCATCCTGGTAGCCAGCCACTTATGTCACGTATTGGACAATGGATACTGAGAATGACACTCATTGAGTCACGGTTCATCAACTTGAACGTAGTATTAGCCTCTTGTTATTTGGGCTATAGAAGCAACTCCCAAATGGTAGCAACAAGACTGAGTTTACCAATAACCGCCATGATAAACTAGCATCATGCATAACATCTCGCTACTAAAGAATGAGCAATCTGTGAACAACGCGAGGATGCAAATAAAAAGACAAGAAGAAAAGGGTATCACGTATGCGCACGAGATGTTCAAGGTCTACTCAGTTGCGGTCCTCTCGCCCATCAAGCCAACTGGTACACTGGATGCAGCGAATAGACTACATAGTGTTAGTCGCAAGCCCATATTGAGGTTCGACCGTCTCACCTTTTCGTTGATGCGCTGTCTGCAGTACTTGCACTTCTTTGTGTGCTTGATGATGGGTTCAGATGAAGCAAGCTGCCACAAGTGCGCGAGTCCATAGAGAGCGATGCCCAGCACAAGAAAGGATATCATTTGGCCAACAAAAGATCTACTAGCTGTGAGTTTGGATATCCTCAAGACGTTTAGAATGCCTACCCATATGCTAGGACAACGGCACCGTCCTCTTGGGCCTGATGAAGGGTGTTGTAGCCGGTTGTCTTATTGAAGTTTGGTCCTTTTTGCAGAACGGCAAACTTTTCCTCCATGTTTCTGTTGAGTGGGAGGAGAACCGAGATAGGTGGCATTAATACATCGCTCACGAAAGACTTTACTAAGTCTGTGAAGGCGGCCGCAAGACTATCCAGTCTGTTAGTCGCCTTCACCGCGAATCCAGGAGACTTCATACATCAAACCAACGGCAATCTTGAGGATATCATCTTGAAACGCAAAGTCGACGAAGCCTTCCCAGAAGCGCTTAACTCTCTTGTGGCCTCGACCAAGCAGGGACTCTGACTCTCCCGAGCCAGACTCCTCGTCGTGAGATCTGCCAGGCATGGTGTGATAGTTTGGACGTGATGTTCTCCAGAGGCCAGACAGCCAGGACATGGGCGAGGAGTAGAATGATTAAGGGTTTCTTATGTTCAGATAGCCAGAATGCTACCAATGCTATAATTACTTGGCCGTGGAAGTTAGAATCAAGGACCGGGTGCCGAAGTGACACGCGCTACACGCGGTTGTTGGTTGGTGCCTGTGACGTCATGTGTACACAACCGCACTTACAGGGTACCTGACTGTCTCACCAATTACGGCCATACCTTTACAGATAAATCAGTAATCTATCTGTATATGTGAATACATTCGAGGAACTAGTAATTCATAAATAGAATGAGTAGAACATGATACGCCGTATATAGGTTGCTAAGTGCCTTGAAGGGTCTTTCCTTGAAACCAAACAAGGTTGGCGATCGTCATTGTACAAGCACACTCGTGAGGGTACTGATATTCATACAGCGAGCGATAGGGAAAGCCCCGAAGTAAATATGCCAGCAAGCCTAGAGCTTTGTGATAATACTTCTTATATCACGATACCTCGTGTATCAAGTCTTCTCGCAAACCCGAGATAATCACACGTTATAGTGCTTGTCATAAGTTTGACAAAGCATAGGCTAGGAGAGGAAAACCTTAGGATATTGGCCCTAGGTGATATAAAGACTGAGGCAACTTGGTATAAGTTTAGGATAAATTTACTATAAACTTAGGATAGCCTTTACTAAGTTTATTTCGATATTGTATGTTGAAGTCTGATGTTTTACTACTTAAGAGCATGACAATTTGAATGACAGAAACAAACACATTCGCTTAGAGATTAGATAGGCCAGCTATCGCATTACTATCTGAGTGTCTAGATGTGCCAATCTTGTGGTTTGTATAAAAAAAGTCCGAGTACCTAGGGAATCATTCTGAAACTGCAAAAGGAAAGTAAAACACTTTGGTATCATAGGCGCGCCCAATCTGGTTAACAAAAATCCATCATCAGTCTAGTCATCATGTCTCATCAAATCTAGTAGCTCCCCTTTCGTGGCTTCCACTGTCTCTTCCTCTCGCGTCGCATAAGACACAAGTGCATGACCCAGTAGATAGCTGCGATAATCATGAGAGCAGCAGCAGCCCAGGTCAGCGCTAGGAACTTATTTCCAACAGACGCTGACAGTCCAACATCATCACCGACGTCGTTGATCTTGTTTACACCCTTCTTGCCAGCCACAGTGACTAGAATGCTGGCGATGAGGAGCACAAGAGCGGCGAGACCCGAAAGAATGACGTTGACGGCGTTGACGCCGCGGCGAGCGAAGAGGAAGAATGCGCCGGCGCTCGCGACCATGGCGAGGCCAGAGAAACCCACTGCGAGGACGTAGAAGACGAATGTGACCAGGAGAGCCGTGTTGAGAAGATCGATAGAATCTTGGATGTCATCGGGCCAGTTAATGTCAGCAAGGTTCAGCTGGAAAGGACCAACTTCAAGTTGCTTGTCGAGCATCTCGGTGAGGTTGAAGCGTTCTATAAGATTAGCAATCGTTGTGAATCAAAGATAGTGTTCTACTCACTCTCAGGGGCAGAGTTGGTGCAGTTTGTGACGTTGTATCCAGCACCAGGACTGGTGGCATTGGGCTTGTACTGTCCATCACATGTAGCCATGACATGAATGGAGTACCACTCCGAAATACCAATAGTGTCGGCCAGCTTGTCTGCAACGTCGCCAGTGATGTCGTTGATCTTTCCCTTGACATCGTCTTTAACTTCGTTCCACTTGTCGGTGACCTTGCCAAAGAAGCCGTCATCTTCATCGTTGTCATTAGAAGAAGCGTCGCTGTCAGTGTCGAGAACGTTATGGCCAATCATTGAAGTATTGAGCTAAACTGTCAGCTTGAGTTTTTGAGAAGTTGCTTTAAACCTACCCGTGCAACAGAGTATTCTTCCATAAACCCTTCTTTGTGACCAGCAAAAAGGCAGAGCATTGAGAGGATAAAGGCCACCATGGACAGCACCAGGGGCAAGAGGACGAAGAACCTCGACAACATGGCTACGGCGTGTGATACTGCGAAAGCGGAGTGTCTTCAAGTTGTAGAAATACGAAAATCAACAATTCAAAGGAATGTCCAGTAGACACCGGGGAAGTCAAGTTGACTTTGCGGGTGGTGTAGTGAAATAAATACTTGGCTAGTACTGAGACCCTGCCCGTCAATGATGCAAACTTCGACAGCGCATAACCAAGGATGATTCGCGCACAGAGCTTCAGAAGAGTCTACCAAGCCAAGCTAAAAAGAGCACAAACGCCAGAGATTCAGAACAAGCTCAAGGCCGTGTTCATGAGCGCATCGCCGTGCAAATCATGACCCCAAACAACGGCCAAATCCGAAACAGACCAATCATACATTGAGCGCTTGCGTCACTGGCTGGGCTGCTTCTTTTGTTTCTTTTCTTGGCTGGGGATTCTTTGAGGGTTGCATCAAGAATGGCTGGGAAAACCGGTTGTGCAGGGGTCGGGGCTGGGATGGACGTCAGCCACTTGATCAATCGACAGTGGACGCGTGTGAAACAAAAGGGGACAGGGGTCAAGAATTGGGTCTGCTTAATCATTGTTTCTATGTTTGTTCTTTATTTCGTGAAAGAGGCCTCTTTCTCGTATTTGATGCACTGTTGATGGTGGACCGTATGGGTCCGTTGACCGAACCAAGATGGATATGGACCCTGAATATCTTCATTAGAGTTGTGCATAGTGTCACGGGTGAGGCTTGCCGATAGCCCGGTCGAGAAGTGATTCACTGCCTCACTTCTTTGATGCTTGCAAGAGTGAAAGACTCCGATGCCAGCCGCCCCCAGACTGCTCTTCCTGTCTTTTGGCGATCAATCAACGCCGATGATACTAAGAGGCTGTTCTTCAATTATAGTCTTCCAACCTTGTTATTGTGACTATCCTCGTCCACCCAGCATCCAAGAGCGGGTCATCCGCTCATCTATCCGGTCGGCTTCCGTAGCTCAGTTGGTTAGAGCGTCGTACTAATACTTCAATCCGAGTGTTCGGTAATGCGAAGGTCTCAGGTTCAAGCCCTGGCGGGAGCAATCCCAACGCCTTCCGGATGTTTCTTTTTGTCGATTTTTGCTCTTCTCAAAGAGTGATTGTGGTTGTGATGCGGACTGGTGATGAAGTGGCTGGTGTTGAGTAATGATAGACACGTAGTGTATGTAGCACTGTGAGCAGGCATGAACCTGTTGTTACTCAGACTCGTTTCTTTGACTATCGGGACGATCGAGTCTTTCTTTGTCACACTGAACACTGGGCCAGAGCCAACCATGACCCCAATTACTTCGATCTCGAGGCTCCAGGTAACACTAAGCATTGCAAGCTCGACGCCCTTACACAGGCGATCCTTCTATAAGGACATAATCTCATGGGTTCACTTAATTGAGCCACAGCACTACACTCATTTTTCCAGGCGCTGAACTCAGAGTCGTACCATCGAATGAGTTCCCTGACCTAAGAATGCGTCGTCAACTATTGATGATCCACGTTGCCAACGACCCACGTATGACGAGTCCAGAGCCTAAATAAAGATGAGAAAAATGTCGCACAGCTTTCACAGAGGTTAGAGACGTGGGTTATCTCCATTAAAGCAGATAAATGACTCGTTTGCTTCTGGCTCTTCTTCCACCACTTAGAGCAGTGCTCAACGGTTGATTTTCAGCCATATTCCAAGCCTCAAACTTTGCTGCTCAGAGGCGAGTTAAGAAAATGAAGCTTATTTTTGATCCACGTTACTTTACAAAGGCCTAGAGACTTGCGTTGCAATGATACCATCGGTATCCCTGCTTAGATTGATGGTCAAATCTTGATAATTGAATGGATATGTTTCATGAGCCGCTGTCAAGATCTTAGCCAAAGCCAAGACACGGTTATGCTCCCCGGAATCTTCTTCCCGGGGTAACTGACATGGTTGCTATTTTGGGTTGTCTCATCACCATTCTCTGGGGTTGCTTCCATTCCAGATGTTAAACTCATCTCTTGTAGCTAAACGCCTCGAGATTTCTTCTGGCCGTTTCTTTTGTCGTTACCAACGGCCAACGGCTATCGGCAAAATGCGCATCCTTGGCCCGAATTGACTTTTCATGGCGTCCTTCGATCGAAAGTCTACGAAGCCGAATCCACACTTACACAAACTTCCTCACACTGGCTGCCTCGATGCTTAACCACGTATTTCACGCTATGAGTTTATCATGAACACAGTGCAAGGCAGTGACACGTCCTGATCTTTCTTTTATCCCGCGAGTGGCGTGTTAGACTTTTTATCGACGACTGATCGGGAAACTGATGAGGGCACCTCAACAACTGACGGGCCGACGGAGTGACTTGAGATGGACCTATGTTGCCACTGATTTGCTATGTGGATTCGTCAGTGGCCTTGTATTCTTGGAGTAACTATGCAAGTTGAGTGAAGAGTCTGCCTCGATCGGGCCTCGAATTGGCTCGGATGCGTGCGTGTTTGCGTGTACCTGCATGAGTACGTAGAATTATTCATCTTCGACGTGTCTTCGATCTAGTTGTGGTTCACCTTCTTAAGACAATCTCATTTCCATCTCTCTTTCTTTCCTGTCCATCTTCCATATTTATTTCTTGTGCCTTTATCTTTTTCCTAAGGACATACTCTCGTTACTATAGTCCAGAGTTTCTTGCATTTGCGTTACACTATTATCGTACTATCAGTCACAATGCCTTCCATCAACAGTCTCCTCACAATGGCCCTGGCAGGCTCAGCCAGCGCTGCGTTCCAGGGTTTCAACTATGGCTCGACATTCACAGATGGAAGAGTGAAGGCTCAGTCCGACTTTGAGAACGAGTTCAAGACCGCCGCTGGTCTCGAGGGCACCAGTGGCGCCTTCACCAGTGCTCGCCTTTACACCATGATCCAGGGTGGCTCAATCAGCCAACCCATCTCTGCTATTCCTGCTGCCATCAATACCAAGACAAGCCTGCTCTTTG
Source organism: Fusarium tjaetaba (assembly GCF_013396195.1). Taxonomy (NCBI): domain Eukaryota; kingdom Fungi; phylum Ascomycota; class Sordariomycetes; order Hypocreales; family Nectriaceae; genus Fusarium; species Fusarium tjaetaba. The sequence continues at coordinate 1,809 of NW_023501631.1, read as the reverse complement.
GTCTCTGGGCTTCTGGTGACGGTTTCGCCAACGAGATCGCCGCTCTTAAGAGCACTGTCGACCAGTACTGTGGACAACTCGACGGCCTTGTGGCTGGTATTTCTGTTGGAAGTGAGGATCTCTACCGTATTTCTCCTACCGGTATCAAAGCCAATGAGAACCCGGGTACCAACCCTGATGTCCTCGTCGACTACATCAAGCAGACTCGTGCTGCTATCAAGGGCACTTGCCTTGAGTCTGTCGCCATCGGTCATGTCGATACATGGACCGCATATGCCAATGCTTCCAACAATGCTGTCATTGAGGCCTGTGACTGGCTTGGCATGGATGCTTATCCTTATTTTGAAGATACCAAGAACAACCCCATCTCCGAGGGTGCAAACCTCTTCAAGACTGCCTGGAACGAGGTCAAGGCTGTTGCCAAGGGCAAGGAGATCTGGGTCACTGAGACCGGATGGCCCGTCAGCGGCAAGACATATGGCAAGGCCGTTCCCTCCACCAAGAATGCTCGCACGTTCTACGAGGATGTCGGCTGTCCTATGTTTGGAGATATCAATGTCTGGTGGTACACACTCCAGGACTCTGCTCCCCAGACTCCCAACCCCAGTTTTGGCGTCATTGGCTCCGAGTTGACCGAGAAGCCCCTTTACGACCTGAGCTGTGATGAGAAGAGCAAGAAGGGATCTCTGGTGAGCCGCAGCAACAATGGCAACGTTGAGCACCGCTTCGTCAGCCCTTCTTTCGCAACTGGTAACTATACCAATGGAACTGCGCCTGTCGTGCCTGGCACTCCCACTTCTCTTGTACCTACTCCTTCTTCCACCTCCGGCAATGGTGGTTCTGCCGCAACCCCCTTGCCTGGCAGCGGTGCTCAGCAGCTCAACTCAATGAGTGCTGCTGCTGTCGCATTCATTCTTGCCGCTGCTCTGTTGTAAGCGGAATGTTTATGATTAAGTTATGATTTCTCGGATATAGAATCGGAATTGGTAATGGGCATTGGGACAGGACATCAAAACCAGGCGCACCTGAGTACATACATATGAGCACATAATTTACCAATGAGTCGGCATGTGTATATGATGATAATTGAATGATATGAGATGTACAATTTCGAGGTATCGGTTGATTGTGACATTGGATGAATCAGTTAAAAGAGATAAAGGTAATGGGAGCAGACCTTTGGCTTGTATAGTCGTAAGCGTCGAGATTCCTTTACAGAAAAGATCGCAATACAATATATCACCCTTATTCATGCCTTCATCAAGACATCTAATGTAAAACATGATGACTATGTATACTATTATAAGCTTTAGGTTAATACTATCTAAATTAAGACTTATTAAAATAAAATATTAGAGAACCCTTCCCAAACTTTAATAATACTTACTAAACGGTCCTAAAGCTTATTTTTATTCATTCACGTTGGCCACGCGATTAGTTACGATAAAAGTCTAGCTGAATGAAACTGACGTATATTTTTTTTTTTTTTTTTTTGGCTGCGCAAGCGCAAGGGAGGTAGGTAGAGGGTAAACAACCTCGATGTGTCTTGTTATAGTGGTTATGCTAGTATTGTAGAAAGACCTAGAAACCTTTACTCGAGCTGCATTGCCTCAACCTCCTGAGTGGCCTTATCTGCCAACTTCTCGTTGGTCTTCTTCTTCTTATTGTTCTTCTTGTTGTTCTTCTTCTTCTTTTCAATTCGTCCAGTCGCCTATATACCAAAGTCAGTAAGCTATTCAATAGGTATCTAGTAGAGGTAACTTACAAGCCGAAAAGTGCAGCCTGTTGGGGCCATGGTGCCCCCACCAC
>NW_023501630.1:0-30551 GCF_013396195.1 Fusarium tjaetaba | reverse complement strand
AATCGAACCCTGGGCTCCGCGGTACTTGATCTCTCAGGTTATGAGAGCGCGAAATGTTAGCCACTACACCATACCGGACGATGCTGCTTATGATACAGGGGCCCGAGAACGTCGCCTAGATTCGTCATCGCTGGAAGATGCAGAACACAGTCACTATTGTATCTGGTGACCTCAGCCGGGAACTCGGCCATTGAGGCTTCAATTAGGAGAGGCTTCTTCTCAAGAGTCGCTATTGCATTGGTCTCGATCGAGAAGGGCTCCTCGATGGTTGTTGCATTGCATTGCATAGCGATACTCGGACAAGTCCTCATTCGCAGCGCAAATCTCATCCAGCCAGCTTCGGCTGCACTTTCATCGCACAAGGCCTTGTTCTTCATTTCCTTGCTGAACCTCTTAATGATAGAATGAAATACCAGTGGTTCAATTTGAGGAAAAGGATCGAGGATAAACTTGAAGTATTCGAGAAGGAGTTGATGGTGAAACAGACGAAACTTGACATATATATTCATGGTACCCCGTGACCAACGCCTGAATGGATATAAGGACAACTCTGAACCTGAGCGACTCAGTCAGCAGATCAGATCTCGAAGCACTGACTCCGATGTGTCGAAGGAGCTATAAGTGGCTCCCCAGCGTCTTAATCTACTCGTAACTGAGAGACTGAACTCATCGATCTTTTCCATGAAATTGCCATCAGATTAGACAAGGACTCGGGCAACAGTTACTGACGCCTGAGGCCAGAGATTTGTGCTCTAAAGGCCAACTAGAAGATTTTATTTAGAAGCAGAGACCTGCCTTGGAAGTGAACGAGACAGACTGTAAACTCATGGAAAACTTTATATGAGATACCTTGGTTGGGCATGCATCTTCAAAGATGTGAAGTACTTTGGTCGATAGGCTCCCACTCATAAGCGATCCAAGGAGATCACGGAGAGTGCTGAAGAGATGATAGCTGAGTTTATATCCGGTGGGATATTTAATTTGGGTTGGTCTTGGATGACAGTGAATAAGTCGCAGTTATTGGTGAGTTGCCTTGACACCTTTCAAGTTGTCTCAGCACTGTGTTATATGCCTTAGGCAGATAGGTCTTAGGATGAGTTTAGGATAGGGATATTTTAAAAGGCCGTGTTTATTCGCTATTCCCACTTCTTCCTTCTTCTTTCCTCTACACCTCAAATTATCTCAACAACACATCTCAACACCTGAGGAATTAATATCAACCCCAAAACCATAAGCCTCTTCTGGAAGCCATCGCATTAAAGCTTGCTATGACTTCTGAAGCAATTGACTTGACTGGTGCCTCGCCACTGACAGGTAAGTCAAGTACTTTCTCTTCTACATAAACTAATAAATAGATTAGCAGGCACACCGCCTCCTGTAATAAAAAGAGAACAACCTCTACCACTAGCTACTGTCCCTCGAGAACAGGCATCGACACAGAGCGCCTTCTTTCTGTATGAGAAAGAGTGTCGCCTGGCCTGGATCAAGTACCTGGGCCTCCTGGGAAGGGTCAGACTCCGCGAGGGGGCTGACGGGCACCCATTTTTTCACGGGACGCCCCCTGCGATGCATGAGATCGCGCCAGAAAGACTAGATGTGATCCAGAAACAAGCAATGAGAGACCCTAGGAATTCGCTCATCACCATCAGCAAAGTCTTGAACGTCCTCAGAGACCGGCCCCAGCAGTCCCACATCGCATGGGGCGTTCTCCAGCAAAGGCTATCCGATCCGCGTATTCAAACTAACGCCCCTATCATGAACAGATGTTTGATGTAGGCCATCGAAAATTTCACCAAAGACCGGGACGTTATCAAGCGCTGGGAAGCATTAGGCTCTCGGAACTCCATGCATCTCTTGAACCCCGTCCAGGCGTTGCCCGAGCAGGCTACGGCCTACAAAGAAATCCAACCCTCTATGTTCCGCTTAGTGGGTATTCTGACAAATGAGGAAGACCCGGCCAGTTCCCCAGGCTATGTGCTCCCTATGGCGTCTTTCGAGAGGTCAGTCTGGAAAGGGGAGAAGGCGTTGAATGAGATTGAGCGTCGAAAGTGCGCCGATATGGCGCTGCGATCCCTGCAAAAGTTCATGGATTCACAGAAGAATGAAGAGGTGATCAGCAAGATGATTGAGTTCCAGAAACATTATCAAGCTTTGGCGGCTCTGAGCTCGAAGTGAGCTCGAAGGGCAAGGAAAATGGGATCCGCGAATTGTGTTTACGAAGCGGACAGAAATAGGGGAAGGGATATTTTTGACATGAAGACGAAGAGAGATATTTTGCTACAGTGATGGAACAAGAACGAACAGTTGAGGGATGAAAGAAAGGGCTTATGAAAGTAGTTGAATTGATGATTTGCAACACCACATCTTGATGCTGTGATACAGCCAAAGGTTCTAAATATCTCGTAACACTAGCTAGAGGAGATGGAAATCTTGGACGCCTATCCCAATGACAAAAATATTCAAGCAAATTGAGTAGACCTTTATATTTATTACCTTGATTCAAGGTGTCAGATGTTTTCTTGCACCTTGAGGAAAGGCATCTTCTCCAACGTAACCTCACCATCAAAATAGAGAGCGACTGTCTATTCTCAAGCACTAGGGACAAACTTTAAAGTCCCTGCGCGTCCTCCATCCGGATTTGCCAGAGCGACGTAGGCTCAATAACCTGGCAAGGCAAGTTCAGATGAAAAATGGCGTCTCCATGAGATCTAATGGTCTCTTTAAGACACTCGTGCCTGACTCTAAGCTCCACCGAATGGAGCTTAGCAACATCCTCCCATGCCTCCAGGACCTGTCGACTCACTTCAAGGTCCCAGGTTCCTCGCCAGGTGATATGGGCGTAGTGCTTTGTCCTGGTATAGATGAATCCACAAGCCTCCCCTGTCCCTCCATTCCAGAGGACCATGGTGGTCAGGTTCGGCATTCGCAGTAAGAACTTTGCTGCGGTGATAAGAAGGCTATCAATGCGCTGGTCCTGTCCCTTTATACTCCGAAAGAGAAGACTTGATGTCAGGGAGAGAGATTTCAGGTGATCCCATGTCCATTCTTCCTCGCATGCCTTGAAGAAGTTCATAGCATCGACATAGAATGAGACAGAGAGTTCATCGAGGGTCAGACTTGTCTGAGCGGTGCTCTTGGTGATGCCGACGAAATCGAACTCCGACATATCTTCCGGAGAAATACTGACGTAATTTCCATCTTGAAGGGCGCGCTCTGTGAGGTATTGTTTGGAATCCTGAAATATAGTCAGTCTTTTGAGAGTCTCTGGCATGCCTGTGGAAATAAAAGCCCTCTGCCATGGATCCAGATAGATACTTGTATATTCAAAAGGCCATGGTTCGTAAATGAAATCCGTCAGGCGGCTGAATCTAGACAGAATATATTCGAGTTCCCAAGGCTCAAAGGAATGACGGAATTGCCGACGGATCATGAAACGGGTGACTGCGTTGACCTCGGGAATTCGTCGCAAGTTGGGAGCATACCGCGTGTCGATAGGCCCGAACAGCCGCTCATTTGCGGTGGAAGGTGGAAGTTTTGTCTGGACACCGTTCTCCCAACCGTGTTTGGGGTCGTGCCAGTCACTCTGCGTTGCTTGCATGGGGATGACTGGGTCTCGGGCATAAGGAGCATCGTGCTCGTCATTGAAACGAAAGTTCTTGAACCAGTGCTTCGAGTCACTAGCAGACGACGCGTTGAGTTCCAAGGTCAAAGGGAGTGCCGTGTTCCAAGTGCTGAGAATCATCAAAAGCTTAGAGACCGCATTATTCATAAGACGGTTATTTTCCCAGGGGATGTTGATATCATACTCATCCTCACAAGAAGAACATTCGTATTCGGCCAGATCTACATTGAGATAGATGTGCCTCACGAGATCTCTCTGTCGAACCACTGCTTGCTCAAAATCTTCCAGACACGAGGGTCGGAGGCTCAGTTTGGCCATGTTTCTCGTTCCGATAACGATTTGCCACTCTTTAGACACCGAGGCCAAAGCAGACCAGCGAGGATTTCTCTGATCGACAATCGTGTTTAGAATATTGAGGCGAATCTCTTGTGGCAGATACGACCACCCGAGGCAGCCTGAGCTGCGAAGTCTCATTTTGTGATGTTGGGTTGTTTGGTTAGCCATGATGAGAAGGTACTGGAGGAGCGAGGAGGAAACAAGAGAGCAGTCTGGTAAATCCAGTATTTAAGGGAAAAACTCTTCAGAGTAAAGTTTTGTGTATTAAAGCTAAAGTATTGTGAGGAGTGCTATTGAGTTTCTTGTGAGATAGGGTTCAAAAGTGTAATCTAGAGAAGTGATCAGTTTGACTCTGTTCGAATGTAACATAGTAGTAAGACGAGGCATCTTATTCGCCATCTGAGAACCTCTGGAATATCGTTTCAGGAATCTGCTTGCCATCTAACTTGGTATGGGCATCATCACTTGGGGGCGAGAAATCTTTCCACAAGGCGCAAAAGTATATAGTGGCTATGCTCAGCATAGGCATGATCTTGTTTCGAACAATGAGCGCTCTGGAGAATGACAACTTTTAAAAGGTGATGTCGTGAGCCAGTCTCCTCTCCATGTTGATATCTTAGAACAGAGGGAAAGCAATATGATGGATGAATGAAGAAACATCCGAACGAGGGGCCAGTTCTAGTACAAGGATCATGATCCAAAACGAAGGTCAGACCAGTCAACGTCGACCCTAGAACCGAGCTCTTGGCGAACAACGAGAAAGGATACGACTCGCGAATGCGAAAAACGAGGGTGGATGACGATACGTGATACGCGGACAGTCTCTAGTCAGGCCAGGTCAGCCTAGTAGGGATTGACTCAATTGGTCGAACAAGCAACTAAACAATAAGAGTATTCGCATTGAACAAATCTGCCTAGAAATGATTGTTATACGAGTATAACGCACGTATAATCGTATTGTAGTGAAGCCTGGAAGATTGTAAGGGTTGAGGTTGAGTGCGTGCAGAAATGACGAAGGACCCGATGATCCATCCATTGAATGGATGTTACGTCATTTTATTGTAGTTGGAGTTAGGGGTTCAATTCACCTGAAAAAGGCAAAGAGCTGTCATCAATTCGGCCCCCAGAACCGCTGACCACTGAATCCAACTGTAAAGTAGCACCATATTTGAGTATCTGCCTTACATCCACAAGAAAACAAGAAACAAGTCAAGAGCTCTTGGCTTCTACTACGTCGTTCACTTCCTTCCGCTCCTTATTTCAGGCTTACAACCGCATCCTCTCCCTCCTCTTCTTATCTCCCCTCTTTTGTCTTATCATATCGTCTTGACGACAACGAATCCACGGCATTCGAGACAAGACCGCTTTAGGGCACATTTGCTGTCGTGTCTCACGTTCCCGTCTATTTTTGTCGCTTTTCGTTTCCAATTGTTTCGTCTTCTTCCGCGGGCGCCGAGTTGACACTACTGCCGAAACTCTATCTTCCTCTCCAAGGCGAGGTCGAACAAATCCTCAACATCTACCACGACATCTACGACGATCATACGAATATATACTATACACATTTACGAACATGAGCTCTTCCATAGATCCCCTTCCCAATGGGAATGGTCACGCGGGTGATCATGACCACGTTATACGCCCTCGACCGCGCAAACCGAAACATTCACAGGTCTCAGAGGTTCTTCGCATGTCAACAGCAGAAGATAGCGAGGGACACCTCATGCCCGATAACTTGAGCACAGGAACTGCCAGTGGGTTGACTAGGTATGATTGAACCTCCAAACCATGCGCTCAAGCTAATTGTATACAGTGGTCGTTCCACGCCCGTCCCGGAGAATGCGCCTCCATCCATTAAAGTCCTCTCGACAGTTCGAAAGCAAACCCGTGCAGAGCAACGCCGCCGTATATTTCCCACGATCGAGTTCGCATCGCGTCTTAGTCATTTCGACCCCGAAAGCGATTACCGAGACTTCCATGGCTTCTTCAACCTCTTCTGGATCGGCCTTGCCATCATGGGCATCACCTCAATGCTACGCAACCTCAAAGATACCGGGTTTCCTCTGAGAGTGCAAATATGGGGTCTCTTCACAGTAAAGCTCTGGCATCTTGCCATTGCTGATTTCCTTATGGTCGCAACGACAGCTGTTAGTCTGCCATTGAACCGTGCAGCTCGAAGTGCAAAGCCCGGTAGCTTTCTGTCTTGGGATAAGGGTGGAATAGCTATTCAGAGCATCTACCAAGTTGCTTGGCTTTCGCTTTGGATTGTTGTGCCCTTTCACTTCGAATGGACCTGGACGTCGCAGGTGTTCTTTCTCTTGCATACCATGGTACTACTAATGAAGATGCACTCGTACGCTTTCTACAACGGACATTTGTCGCAGACCGAGAAGCGATTGTACGCTCTCGACAACCCTTTCTCGCCTCACGATCGACGACCGGCCTACCAATATCCATCCACCGACAGTGTCGCTAATGGCGAGGCTACTAGCTCTGGTAGTAAGAAGCGCCGTCGTAACCGTAGCAAGAAGCGACGGCAAGCCAAGCGCAGCAACAGTGATGGAAACAAGAGCAACGAGGAGGTGGATGCTGTCAACAACAACCTTTTAGTACCCAGTCCTGTCGCAAGCGGCAACAACAGTGCCGACGAAGTCGATGAGTTGCGAGAAGATCTTGCCCGTGAGCTTACGAGTCCCATTGGCAACGTCACGTATCCGAACAACCTCACCTGGTCCAATTACATGGACTATCTCCTCTGTCCAACGCTCTGCTACGAGATCGAATACCCTCGAATGCCCCGCATCAACTGGATTAATCTGATTTCCAAGATCATCGCCACTTTTGGTTGCATCTTTCTCTTAACCATTATCTCTGAAGATTTCATTCTTCCCGTTCTTATCGATGCCTCTGAGCGCCTGGATGCTGTTCCCGCAGTATCATCGCTTTCGGAGAAGTCGCTCATCCTAGCGGAGACCATCTCGTGGCTTCTCTTCCCTTTCATGCTCACATTCCTCCTCGTTTTCCTCGTCATCTTCGAATACGTCCTTGGTGCATTCGCGGAAATCACTTGCTTCGCCGATAGACATTTCTACTCTGACTGGTGGAACTCAACCGACTGGATGGAGTTCTCGCGCGAGTGGAACATCCCCGTGTATAGCTTCCTTCGACGACATGTCTACAGTGCCTCTCGACCTCGCATTGGTAGAGGAGCTGCCACGGCGTTGACGTTCCTCATTTCTGCTATTGGCCATGAGATCGTCATGGCGTGTATCACCAAGAAGCTCCGCGGTTACGGCTTCGTGTGTCAGATGCTTCAACTACCCATCGTGATGCTTCAACGTACGCGATGGGTCCGTGGTAAGAAGACCTTGAACAATGTCTGTTTCTGGGCATCGATGGTTCTCGGTCTCAGCATGGTATGCCACCGTCCCCATAATCATGTCATACTGTAACTAACGACTTGACAGATCTGCGCTCTCTACGTTCTCGTGTAGTCAAACCAAGCTCTAGAAGAGTATGCTGGTCATACCGAGCGCTTGTCGCATCTGACATCTGTACAACACCAACCTAGATACATATCCCATCTCAGTTCCGTCTTATGATCCTGTACATATATGGGCTTTTAGAATTGGAAACGGGAAACGGACCAGGTACAAGAAGGAATGGACTGCCTCCACATCCAACAAAGATAGATTATATACCCCCATAGTAGTAAATTTGATTGAGTTATTGCTTCAAATCGTAACATGTCGGGGAGAAAGAATCATCGGACCTTGATTTAGGGTGTCAAAATAAACTTAGTAAAGATATCCTAAACTCATACCAAGTCAACTAACTCAGCAAAAATCATCCTAAACCTGGACTAAGCGGCAAAGGATATCCTAATCTTATACGAAGTTACCTAAGTCTTTTTGTCATTTAGATGAAATTCACAATTCACATCATTCAAGGACGAGACATCATGTTCTATACCATTTCCATTTCGCGTCTACTTCATCTCTCTCGTAATCATAGAGCTATAGAGTTACACCTCGTCCTCCTCTCAAAAGGACTGGGGAATTATGGCAGAATAAGCGGCTGCTCAAATCCGAGAAGCTCGCGTAAAAACCAGAAGACAGAAAAAAGACCTTGTTGCTCATAAAAACCGAAACCCTTCAACTCCATTCATTGACTTTTTGTGGTATCCCATTTAGCATGCGTGGTCATTTAGTCAACCTCCTCCATGGCGCTGTCACCAGTGGCGGCGGCAGGGGCATCGGTGGCGGCCTCAGCCTCAGCAGGGGCAGAGTCATCCTCCTCGATGTTAAGGCCGAGCTGAACAAGCTTGTGGATGCGGTCGGCGAAACCAGCGGGCTCGTCAATGGTGAAGCCAGAGACAAGGAGAGAGGTCTCGAAGAGAAGCTGGACGATGGACTTGACAGTGCGGTCGTTCTCGCCGTCAGTCTCAACCTTCTTCTTGAGCTCCTGGACGATAGGAGACTTGGGGGAGATCTCGAAGGTCTTCTTGGAAGACATGTAGCTGGACATGGATGTGTCACGGAGAGCCTGAGCCTTCATGATACGCTCCATGTTGGCGGACCAACCGAACTGGCCAGTTCGGATAGCGCAAGGAGAGGTGCCGAGCTTGTGAGAGACGACAACCTTCTCGACCTTGTCGCCGAGAACGTTCTTGAGGGCCTTGGCGAGGCTCTCGTACTCCTTCTCCTCAGCCTCACGGGCCTTCTTCTCATCTTCAGTCTCCTCGAGCTCGAAGTCCTTGGTGATGTCGACAAGCTTCTTGCCCTCGAACTCCTTGAGCTGAGTCATGGCGTACTCATCAATGGGGTCAACGAGGAAGAGAACCTCGAAGCCCTTCTCGCGGAGAGCGTCCAGGAAGGGAGACTTGGAGACAGCCTTGATGGACTCACCAGTGATGTAGTACATGTTGTTCTGGTGCTCAGGCATGCGGGTGACGTAGTCGGAGAGGGAGGTAAGCTCATCACCAGACTTGGTGGAGTTGAATCGGAGGAGCTTGGCGAGGATGGAGCGGTTCTGGGAGTCCTCGTGGATACCAAGCTTCAGGTTCTTGGAGAAGGCGCTGTAGAACTTGTCGAACTGCTCCTTGTCCTCAGCGATCTCCTGGAAGAGCTCAAGAGACTTCTTGACGATGTTCTTCTTGATGACCTTCATGATCTTGTTCTGCTGAAGAGTCTCACGAGACAGGTTGAGGGGAAGATCCTCAGAGTCGACAACACCCTTGACGAAGCCGAGCCACTCAGGGATGAGGTCGGTAGCATCGTCAGTGATGAAAACACGTCGGACGTAGAGCTTGATGTTGTTCTTGGTCTTCTTGGTCTCGAAGAGATCGAAGGGAGCGCGCTTGGGAACGAAGAGGATAGCGCGGAACTCGAGCTGACCCTCGACGGAGAAGTGCTTGACAGCAAGGTGGTCCTCCCAGTCGTTGGAGAGGGACTTGTAGAAGGAAGCATACTCCTCTTGGGAGATGTCCTGGGGGTTGCGAGTCCAGATGGGCTTCTGCTTGTTGAGCTCCTCCTCCTCGATCTTGGTCTCCTTGATCTTCTTGGTCTTGGGCTTCTTCTCCTCCTCATCGTCATCGACCTCCTCAATCTTGGGCTTCTTGTCGTCACCCTCCTCGGTGACCTCCTCACCCTCGTCATCAGGGACCTCCTTCTCAGTCTCCTTCTCGACGTGGAGGTAGATGGGGTATGAGATGAACTCGGAGTGCTTCTTGATGACCTCCTTGATCTTGCTCTCGTTCAGGTACTCGGTCTGCTCGTCCTTGAGGTGGAGGATGATAGCAGTACCACGGCCGAGGGGCTCACCTTCGGTGTCCTCGGTGATGGAGAAAGTACCACCAGCGGAAGACTCCCAGACGTACTGCTCGTCATCGTTGTTCTTGGAGATGACACGGACCTGGTCGGCAACGAGGTAGGCTGAGTAGAAACCGACACCGAACTGACCAATCATGGAAACATCGGCGCCAGCAGTTAGTGCCTCCATGAACTGCTTGGTGCCTGATCGGGCGATGGTACCAAGGTTGTTGACAAGGTCCTAGAGTAATGTTAGTATATGACATCTATGCCTGGTTTGACGTGAAAAATAACTTACAGCCTTGGTCATACCAATACCGGTATCCCGGATGGTAAGAGTCTTGTTGGCCTTGTCAGGAATGATGTCGATTCGGAGGTCCTTGCCAGAGTCGAGCTGGCTAGGGTCCGAAAGGGCCTTGTATCGGATCTTGTCTAGGGCATCTGAGGCGTTGGAAACGAGCTCTCGAAGGAAGATCTCCTTGTTTGAGTAGACGGTGTTGATGATGAGGGAGAGCAGCTGAGAAATCTCAGCCTGGAACTCAAAGGTCTCAGACATTTTGTCGGGTATCAAAGGGAATCGTGACTGTTGAGAGAAAAAGAGAGGTATGCGAGAAAAAAGGATGAGAGATGTGTTGTTTGGAAAAGAAGGAAGGTTAAAGAGCTGCAAGAAAAATATGTAGGCGCGGCTGGCCCCTCCTTCCTACCTTCCTTCCATCTGTTTCTGTGATTGTGAAGGTTCCATGAGATTCTACGGCCAAACCCCACCTAGCGCCGCTACCTAAGGTACCTACCTACAGGCAGCTCCCCTCTCCCCCGCCTTCCGCTAGCTCCATCGCTGAGGGACCTACCTTGCCTTGCCTCAGAAGGCAACCAAAGCAACCGTGTCGGTGGCAGACACTGGTACAGTTTGCCTCTGATTCCGTCCCGGTCTGCACCTTTGCGGTCTGCTATGGAACAATCTAGCCCGCTGTACCAGCCTAAGGGATGCAATAAACTTAGACTTCTGACCCTAAGCGACGAAAAAAACTTTAGGTAACTTAGACTAAGCTTAGGCTACTCTTTACTGAGTTTATTTTGTCACCTCTTCTAAAGTCTCGATTTTTCTTGCCCCCGAGGGTAGGTACATTGCTTACCCCAATAAAAGCACAAAGGGACCAGGAGGCAAAAACTGAATGGATCAGGCTCGAGCCATTGTTTGCTAGACTCTTCCACGTATCCCTTCACAAGCTCGACGTGTATCGCCCCAAATGTCTATCTTTTGCGAATTCAGGTACCACAAACCCAGCAGGCTATCCGAGTCAAACAATTAGCTACTGTGCTGGAAAAACAGAGATTTCATTGATCTACATGAATCATACAGAAACTCAAACTTGATGGCAAATCTACATTCAGTGTTAGCGTAGACAAATTGCTCCAGAGCCTTATCGTCTGGATGGATGGATCTTTGAACAACCCCTCATTCGAGGCTGAAAAAGACCCCTGTTCAAGTTCCTAGGCTTTCCATTTCAGAGTCCCACCGCTTCCGCTTTCTTACCCCAGCGAAAGCAACGACCCCTCGATCGAATCGAATCTTCTAGCCATACAAATAGACTGTTTGCGTGTGCTGCCTAGGCGGGCATTGCTTACGACGGCCAACTGTTTCAATTGAGGCCAGCCTATCTGCCAGTAGCCCAGGCGAAGTTCAAAGTGTAGCTGTCTGTGCTGAGCCGTATTGTAATTTGTGTAGACCAATGACATGCAATTTTGAAAGCAAGGCTGAGTCTCACTGTACAAATAACAAAAGCATGAAGCCGAGGTTGATCGGAAGGCAGATAGATTGTCTGAGATTAGCAATATGCTCAGCATCCATCAATCTTGGGCAAACTGTAAGCTCAATTGCTAAAATTGGATATTGTTTGTGATTCTTCTGGTTTGTTCTTAATCGAAGCATCAAGTGACCCTGATATCCACCTCAAACACAAGCGAGCGAGGGAAGGAAAGAAAGCTTAGGCCTAACCTTGGTCCTAAAGGATAAAAAGACTTAGGTAACTTAGCATAAGTGTATGAAGCCTTTGACTAATTTTATCTTAATATCTTATATCAGGGTCTGAAGTTTTCTTACTCCCCGAGGACGAGAAGAATTTACCAAAGTACACGCGATCAATCCCCTGGCATGAAATCGTTTGGTTCTACAAGTATTCCAGAATATCTCTAATTTATTATCATTTATCATGAATCTTCGAGAACCACGGTAACCCCATGTTCTTCACCAGGCCTTGTTATACAGGGTACTATACACTCTAACCAGCTTTTGATACAACCCCTATCACTTACATCTCCAACACCACTCCAACCTCTCTATACTTTCTGTCCGCATAGACGAGTCCAAAGCCTTCATCCTCCTCTTCTCCAACCCTCACCATCTCTACAACCTCTCCCACAACAATAACATGATCTCTTACTCTCAAGAGCCCTCCCTCTGGCGCATCTTGGAGTACCCTACACCGAAGTGCAAACATGACGCCGTCCTCTCTTAGTACAGGCGCCTCGTCATCTTCTTGGGTGTAATCCAGCCCCTTGAATGCATTCCCTCCAAAATTGCCTTTTGTAAAGTGACTCGCAACATTTGCGCCCCGCTCATCCCCTGATAGGACGTGTACGTTGAAACCACCACTTGCTCTTATAGCGTCCAGTGTTCTGCTCGGCGTGGCGATGTTGAATGTGACGAGAGGTGTGGGTGTGAGTGTTAATGATGTAAAAGACGACATCGTCATGGCGCGAGGGCCATCGCCGGGTTGGTTTGATGTACAGACAACGACACTGTGGGGAAGGAGACGCATAATGGAGCGGAGTTGTTCGGGCAGAGGGGCTTGTTTCGTCGGATGGATAGTCGGAGGCTTTGCTGGGGACGTATGCCATGTAGTTGCCGTCGCAGTTGTATGGTTTCTTCTATCTACAGTATAGCATTAGCTAGAGTAACAGGCCGTGGCAGAAACACTCACGATGCAGCGTCGATTGCGGCGAACGAGACCCCGACACCGAATCTGTGTATTTTCCACAAACACCAACTCCCCTTATTGAACGCTGAAGGTATTCAGTATTCCGGAAAGAACTGAATCCTCTGGTCCCGCCTCTCGTCATGACAAGTACTGTCGCAGCGCCATCGCGCAGCGCTCGGGAGCTCTTCATTGACCACCACAGCGCATTATCAACGAATGCACTATTAATAACCTTGGATAAACAGTAGGCAGAGCGTAAAGTCGCCTCGAGTAAATAGGCGCCTTTTTATTTCACTCGTTCGAGGTCGGAGGCCGAGCAGGTCTAGAAATGACGAAGAACGATTGCATTTTCTTATCGATAAGATCCCGATCCCCTGCTTGATGTACCCGCACTCGGACCTCGCATCCTAAATTTTACCGATCGACTTCAAGCCGTTGTGCCTAACTGAAGCTTCACCACCAACCAGTCTAGGTCGCCAATCGCTGTCAGGGCCGTCAATTGATCTTCTCCGGCCTTGCTCATAGCAGCGCTTCCGATTCACAATGGCCAAGTTCTCAGTGTCACCGGCGACTCTCTCGCCTCTACGAACAACACTCTCAACACCATGCTCACTAACCCGCCTCTCCCTCGGCCAAGTCCGTCATGCCACATTTATTCCTCGACCACGCCGACCATACACATTCACCCAGCTCGTTACTCTATCCGACGGCTCCGCATACACTATGCGAACGACTTCACCACTACCCATTTACCGCGCTACAAAGGACACACGCAACACATTGTTGTGGCAGCCATCCGAGAAGTCACTCAAGAACGTCGAGCTCGATGAGGCTGGTAAATTGGCTGCTTTCCGAGAACGCTACGGCCGTGCCTACGATGCCTCTCATGCTGAGGAGGGTGAAGGTGCTGCCGAGACAGCTGATGAGGGTTATGCGGACCTTATCACCGGATATGCGCCAACACAAGATGCGAACGCTATGAGGGATTCAGGACCTAAGAAGCAGGCTAAGAAGAGAAAGTAAACAAAGTGTTGTTAATAGAGAAGGAACGGCTACCACAAACCACAACCCTGTCAACTTGGGGGTGAAAATGAGTCTTGTCTAAATTACTACCTATTGAGGACATCCGAGAATTGGAAGCACGAGGTGGGGATGGGGGCGGTTCGATATGTACAACAGCTATAAAGCCCCCGAGGCTTGTAAGATATAAAAAACACGTGTCCGATTCTCGGAACTGATCAATAGTCGAACATCTCTGTGGGCGTAACTATAATTCCTCCTGCTATCAGGAGCTCGACCTCATCGCTACCAGATAGAACCGCCAAGATGCGTTGGAGAAACCGACGCTCGGTCCATCTAGTCCGAGTCTTCGTCTATCCTCGCCCGAGCGCGATCAACCGCAGTATCGCCTCCCTTTTGCTGCTGTTGCTGCTGGTATACTGGTGGTCTATAAAACACTGACTCGTCGTCTTCAGCGTCAAGCTGCATCAAGAATGTCTCCCACTTCTCAATAAGCTGTAAAATGTTAGCACGCTTCTTATCTTCACTGCTTTCACTGTACTCACCTCCTTTTGCGCCTCAACTGCACTTTCAAGGAATGTCTCAACACCACTCTTGAAGTCTTCCACCTTCTCCTTCTCAAATCGATCAAGCTCGCTCCTCATCAACCGGCCCATATCCTCGAAAAGAAGCCTGGCCTGGTGAACCTTGCGCTCTGACTCGCCAACTTCAGCGCTCATCTGGTTAAGTCGGTCTTGTTGACTCTTTCCTTGTCTCAAGAGCTTGTCCTGCGTGGCCTTCTTCTTCTGTAGTTCTGATTCCGCAGCATGCCATGAATAGAACGCCTTCTGTCGCTGGCCAAATGCCTGCTTGACTGAACCGATGAGGCGAATATACTCCTCAAGAATAATGCCGAATGTCAGAACATCCTGCTGGGCCTGACGGTCATACACATCTCGGATAGTAAGCTGGAGCTCGGAAAGAGCATCGAGAGGGCCTGATAGTGAGGGTGACAATTCGACGGTGGAGAGTGCGTGGAGGGAAGCTGAGAAGTCACCAGCTGCCTCGGCCATCATCTTACGTTGGCCAACCATGGTCTCCATAGCTTTGAGAAGTCCCTTGAGCTGATTCTCAAGAGCATCGAGATAGACCTTGCGATCATGAAACCAGTCGTCCTGTTCTACAAACTTATTTCCGCCTCCAACATTGATACCCAGAGACCCAAGCACACCCTTGCTCTCGGTAGGAATGGGTTCCCGCCTCTCTTTATGCTTAACGTCCACATTGAAAGTTTCGCTTTCCAAGAAAAGCTTCAGATCGGGATCGTGCTGGAGTGTGGGGTGTATCGCGGTCTTGTTAAGCATCTTCTCAAGAGCAGCTCGTCGGCTCTCAACAAAATTGCTGTCGAAGCGACCGACAGCCTGCTTCTCAGGAGGAGGTGGGACCACAATTCCAGGGTTGTTGCCATGGAGAGTCGTGTAAAGCCAGAGAAAATCGCGATATCGGCGCTTGACTTCAAACTCGGGCTGTTTATATCCCTTGGAAGTGGTCTGTTTCTCTGTGTAAGTGCTTGATTGAGTCAATTGGACGCCGGCGCTTCATACCTTGGTTCGAACGGAATAGACAATGTGGGAACTTGTCAGATCGCCAACTTTGTGAGGATCTCCAACCGTAATCTGGAACGTGGGCTTGGCAGCCTGCTCAACACTAACGCTCGGCTGATTGCTGCTCCTGACGGCACTGGGCTGGGCAGCCTCAACGGGAGGAGGTGCGCGAGGAGCCTTTGGCCCATCGTTCTCGTCATCGTCGATATGGTGAGGATCCGCAGGTCGTCGCTGCTGCTGGGGCTGCGGCATGGTGGTACGAATCACCATCTGCTCCTTTTGCGGAGGCACCGGAGGGGCATCCTGGGCAGAGCCATTGTCTTCGGTGGCGGCGCCGAGAGGACCGAGAGGATCATCGACAGCTTCGAGACGTGTGGGTTGAGCGACCAGCCGACGGGGTCCTCTTGATGGACGAGGGGCCGACGAGGAAGCGGAGGGAGCTGGGTTGGATGATTGCGAGGCCGCGGCTTCAGGCTGCGATGCCTGTTGCGATGCGGCCTGTGATGAGTCGGCCCAAGGCGATTCTTCGACGTCCATTTCTAATTAATGCGATCGCGAGACGCTACCTCTGTTGGGATTCAAAGTGGTCGAGGTTGATATGTAGAACGGGCTTGAGATGGAGGTAGAGGTTGGAAGCTTGGGGAGCATGCCTCCACCTACGCAGGCGGACGTCAGCGGAGACGGCCCCACTCTTCCCCGTAAGGCAGGGCAGGTACACTTTAAGAGCTTCTAAGTCGGTTTAGGGTAGTTAAGCAATAACATGAGGCTTGACTTGCAATATGAAGATCCATCATCAATGGATTTGTGCAGCAAAGATCTACAAGGGTTGTTTCCTTTGTAGTTTTATTGGGATGACCGGGAGATGATGGTCCCCTTCCTAAACCTTCCATCAAAGCAGCATTGCACTTATCATCTATCGTGATCCCGACTCCAGCTTTGCTTCCTTCTCCTTCAGTATTTCCTTGGCCTTTCCCCAGAGCTCTGCCTCCATATCCCTCTCAACTCTTGTCCCTCGACTGTTCAACCAGCCCGCTCCGATGTTGCCCACAGCTCCCACTCCGTTGGGCGTTGGTTTTGGGGTAATGGGACCCGTCTTATTCAGACGAGGAGGTGGAACAAGACTGATAATGTTGGCTTCTTCGAGTGCCATGACCTGGCGTTTGATCTTGACATCGACGGTGTGGAGTGCCTGGAAGAACTGATCTGTCGCAGAAGCGAAGGCTTCTTTTTGTGTACCAGTATCTAGTGATGGCTTTGTAGGTTCGGATGATGGATCCATGTTCTGGTCGGTTTCTGTGGATTTTGGTATTGTGAGTGCGTTGAGTGCTGTGGCAGTGTGTTTCATGAGCTGGATGATTTGCTGGTCGATGGCATTGAGCTGGCGGATGTTCTCTTCAATAGTGAATGGCTCGTTGCGTGATGATTCGGCACCAGCCATCTCCACATCATTTGGGGAAGTCATGACTGCGACACAAACTCTGAGAGCTTTTCGTGTATGTATGTGATGAAGTTGACGATGAAGGGTCCTTGGATTTATGCTCAAACTCTCGGTTGAACACAGGGCTCAGCTAGAACAAAGTTTTGTGATATTTCAAGGCAAACAAATACCGAGAAAGGATCATCAGGCTTTCAATTGTCGAAATCGCCTTATTCTGATGCAGGCAGATGAATGAAATGTAACAGAGTTCCCTGTGATGGTGAAGCTGAAGTGAGTTGAAGTGCAACGAAACGAATCTCAATGAATGAAAGAACGGGCGAGAGATACGTACCCGCTGTCATTGGCAGATCGCGGTGGCGGCCCGTGCGTGGGTGCTCAATCAATTGTTACAGCAGCAGCACGGTTTTATTAGGATAAACGTCAGGGCAAAGGCTCTTGAGAATCAAAAAGAACAACAAGAAAATCCTGAGTATTCAACTTTGGATATTCTTGTGCGTGTCACGCTCTTATTGTCTCATTGAGTTCAATATCATGTTGCGCCGCTTAATCATCGGTTAACCTCCCGGCGCGCTCTGCTAAGCTTCGGCGCGTTTGAACCATCCACGATTCACTTTAACTTTCAGCATTATTGAATCGAGGTTACAACTCACACAGACCTTAGGATCTCATCGTCTTCTTCGCTACAATCATTCATCTTCGAAGCATTTTACTTCCTAGATAAAACCGACCTACAAACTCTTTCGAATATCCGATAAAGAAGGACACTGCCACAGACTGGCAGTTTGTGATCTCTCATCTCATCACCTTGAAGAGCGACAGGAGCTGTCCCCCATCCGAAAGACACAGCTGGGGTATGACATATCGCTGAGGGACACTCACTCTCTACCAGCGCGTGGCGTAGATAGGCCGGATCGAACACCCACTCTCCAATACACACCCGACTTCTTCTCCAACAGTCACTGCCCTTCACTATGTCTGGGCCAGCACAAACACCAGGCGCACCCCAAGCGCCAGGCTATCAAGGGCCTGCACCAACACCTCCAGCTCCAACACACGCAACAGCAGCCGCAGCGACGGGCCAAAGTGGCTCATCGGGAGGCCCAATGTCGAATCAGAACCTGAACCAGATTGTAAGTTACTTTCTCCTTGTTTGTTTGATGAATCTCCATGGTTGTCTCATTCCATTACACCACCAACATAACGGCGACCATTATATCATCTTTTGCCAGTACCTCTTAGCACTCTCCACGACAACACATATCAAGCATCGGCCATTGCACATTGTCTCTATGTAACCTTTCCAGGGTGCTTATCTCGACTTCTCTTGATCTTGAGCCACAGTCACGCAGACCATCATCCATCCATTACACACCCAAATATTTGATCAGCTCGCGCACCATAATTATAATGAAAGATCCATCGGAATATATGATTGCTAAAGCCCAAGCACAGGTCACAGACTACTTGCTCAAGAGGGGCTTCAACCGAACTGAAGAGGTGTTTCGTCAGGAATCGAAACATCTCGGCCCTGACGGCAAGCCTATCTATCAACTGGCCAACCTCGGCCCCAAAAAGTACCAACGAGCCTTTGGACTACTACGCGAATGGGTCGAGAACAACTTGGACATATATAAGGTATGCCATGATCGCCCTCCTGCTGTTTTCTTTGCTGACAACCCCAGTTCGAACTGTCCAAGCTGCTGTGGCCCGTCTTCGTCTATTCTTTCCTAGAACTTGTCCAACATGCCTACACTGAAGATGCGAAGGCTTTCCTTAGAGACATCGGTCCTAACTTCCAGCCAGTACACGCAGATGATCTCAAGACCCTTGGTACCATTACACTACCACAACACATCAACGAGAACCCCATGACAAAGCTGTATCGGGAAAACAAGTACCGAATCCCTCTGAACCAACATGCCAGCGGTGATCTTTTCAACTTTCTGGAGCGCGAGTCGGACCAGGGTGGTTCCGTGATTCGCCAAGTCCTGGCAACCTACTGCCAGATTGATTCTACAGCTCGTGGACCTATCACCCCCTTTAGTTTCGAAGCTGTTTATAGAAGGTCAAGAAACATGGAAATAGAGAGCGTGGATACCAATGAAGGTATCCCGGGCGTTAACATTGGCTTGTCGAATAAGGACGTTCTCGACCCAACTGCTCCCCTGAAGCTTGGGCCGCTACCTATGGATGCCGACCTGCGCGACGATGTGCGAGCTGAGCTTGAGGAAGAAGAGCGACGAATTCCGCCACCTCCCGGGAAAACATCGCTAGTGGATGAGTTCGACCAAAAGATCAAGCGTGAGGAGAGTGCAGATGCCCCAAGCAGAGCAGAGTTGCCCTTACCACCCTCAAGGCCTAGGGACATCATGCTAGAAATGCAAAAGCTTCGAGAGAATCGGGACCGATTTAAGATCGACGGTGCGACGGGAGGCGTGGGAGTCCCTATCAGCGCATGCATGTTTACATTCCATAACACGCTTGGAAGGTGAGTTTTGACAGCTACGTGGGAAATACTGATACTGACAAGCTGCAGTGTTGCCTGTATGGACTTCTCCAACGATGGACAATTAGTGGCAGCTGGTACCACGGAATCTTACATTCGCGTTTGGTCGCTGGATGGTAAAGCCTTACCCACGATGAACGCGCACGAGAAAGAAGCGAAGTTCAACAGCCGCAAATTGATCGGACATTCTGGGCCTGTTTACGACGTGTCCTTCTCTGATGCTGTTTCTGGCCCTCCGCAGAAGCTCTTTGGCGACGAAGGGAAGTCGAACCCTGCCATGGACACGCGACCGAAGCTACTACTATCTGCATCTGCAGATGGCCAGATTCGTCTGTGGTCACTTGAGTCTTGGAGTTGTCTGTGTCTATACAAGTCCCACGATGGACCTGCTTTCAGGACACTCTGGGGTCCCCATGGACACTATTTCATCAGTGGAGGATACGACAAAGCTGTTCGACTGTGGATGCAAGACCATGCCTCCCCTCAACGATTGTTGGTCGGGCATGACACGTCCATCTCAGCGCTTGCATGGCACCCTAATGGCCTCTATGTCTTCTCCGCCTCTGACGAGACTGATAAGTCGATACGTATGTGGTCTGTCGTAACTGGCGGCTGTGTCCGCGTGTTCACAGGCCACAACGAATACATCACCGCCTTGGAATGCGCGCCAAATGGCAAGATCCTAGCAAGTGCCGATTGTGCAGGTAACATCTTCTTTTGGGACCTTGCGAAAGGAACACGCATCAAGCGGTCGCGTGGCCATGGTAAGGGCGGAATTTGGTCACTCAGCTTCAGCGTTGAATCCAACGTGCTTGCTTCTGGTGGTCAAGATGGCACAGTCCGACTCTGGGATGTCGAGCTGCCCTCTGATCCCCAAAAGGCGAGTCAGCAACAGACAGGCCTCGATGCGGCGGCAACAGGGGCCGATGGCACAAGCGCAGGAGGCCCTGCTGGTGAGGCTTCTCGCGTAACAGCCGCAACCTCAGGGCCAGCGGGTACCAGCGGCACCACCGGAACTCATAAGAAAAAGAATAAGGAGGTGATGATCACACCTGATCAGATCAGCGCGTTCCCGACGAAGAAGACACCAGTGATGAAGGTCAAGTTTACACGGATGAACTTGGTAATTGTAGGCGGCTGTTACGACCCCGAACGTTAGGAGCGGGAGGCAGTCGACCCAGTTGCTCGCGAGAAACGGCGAAGGCAACAATTTGCCGCTAATTTTGGAATAGATTTGGGGCCGACGGCGAGACCTCGCAAATAGTCGACGATGAAACTGGGCCAGACGATCAGGAGAGGCGCAATGGGCTACCTTCGTATAGCGTTCATAATCATAGGTATTGAGAATATTCAGCAAGGGCAGAATGATTCCGAATTTCGAGATTAAATAAAAAGACTGGTTTTCAGTGAACAAGCCGGAATAGAGAGCAGTCCACAGGAAATCGTATTGGGGCTGGGGGGGTCATTCTTCGCAAAAGAGCATGGATGTCCTGTAGTAATAGAATCTGAGTAATAACCACGAAATACTGCGAACCTATGACCATGTTTAATCACTGATTGCATATCTGAGTATTCTATGGTAGTCTTTTGAAGGCGTCTAAGTTAGGTATCTGAAGCTGGTTGATATAACAATACGGTGTTGACAGAAACAGGTGGGAATATCGTCCACACCAAACCATAGACTTCATCACATACGATCTATCCAATGAATGGAGTCAAAATCCGTGGTACCTGGGCCAGATGCGCTATCAACTCTGCCTTCTCATAGGGTAGTTAGGGCAAGGTAGTATCCTAAGAGAAGATGTGGACGGATATACGGACATCTAAACGCAGCACTTGTATTCGTAAAATGAAGTCCCATAAATCAGTGATCAGCTTTGGACCCATTAATGCCAAGACTTCTGATTCTTGGGGACGACTCCAACTTCGAACAAGCGATGTTCTTCTGCCGGATCCAGTATATTCTCGTTACTGAGACATGGTGAGATCAATGCAACAGCTGCATTCCCAAGGCTTTCTGTTCATATTCTCAGGTAATCGACCACTAGACGTGTAATAAACTGCTCACGAAAATACTTCACTTCATTCTTGGAACCAAGAGGACCAAGACTTGGGTACAAACATGGCATTCTTGGATTCGGGTATATCGGACCCAGTCGACGCACGTTGCTCTATTAGCGGACAATAAAGCTCCGGCATCCCCCCTGGTACTGCAGGAATTAGTGGGAAAGCACCGCGCCTGATATCAAAAGCAACCAATCGCCATCGCGCTTTGTGTAATGACAGCCTGCCGAATGCTCCGGAATGACGCCCTCAATCGATGGAGCCCCCTGGAACCTCAAGTTTTTGGAGGGCCCGAGGTGGGAAGTGGGAGAGGTTGGCGGCCTTTTTACTTGAACCGGATCGACACCAGGAAACAACTTTTGAGTTTGCCCAATTTCCTCATCTCCTTCTTCCTCGTCATCTTTGATCTCCCTAGAGAGGAGTTTTATTCTGCCTCGTTGTACAAACGCAGTCATTTGTTTGCTCTGCTCTCGGCGTCTCGCTATCTACTCGCTTATCGAGCCACGATCCTCCAGCGATTGCTGCTTACAATTGAATAATCTGGACGCCGCTAGACATCGACGATCCCCCACCGACGGTTGTTGCGACGGGAAGAACGGAACCGAGACTGCGATTGCTCACAATTTTGTACGAGACGTTGGATCGCGACATTGACGGAAATCAGACGACGAAACGGTCATGATTGGCGATTATAAGTCGAAGGCCCTTGCGGCGCCTTCGCTATTCAAGGTTGCGACAATTGCGCTTCTTGTCACAGCTGTACAAGCCCACGACCACGATGCAAGCCATATTCCCGAAGGCGAAACAGTCTCTTTGGAACCCTTGGTGCGTTCTACAGGCCTGAAAACTTGAGTTGGCGGCTGACGAGCAGCAGGATACGGTATTATGGATTCACATCTTCATACAGATGTTAGCGTACGGCGTTATCTTCCCTGTCGGTATGGTTTTGGGTGTAAGTAAACAAACCTACTCGGCCTTGGCAAAATACTGATGTCCACTAGATGACCAAGAATCGATGGCACGTTCCGACCCAAGCCGTTGGCACCATTCTCGCTATTCTTGGCTTCTTCCTTGGTCATGCGCATAAGGGCCGCGAGTTCATTCCGAATCACGTTCATGGCAAATTTGCGCACATTCTTCAGCTTCTCCTCGCTGCACAGGTTGTTCTCGGAATATACCTCAAAGGACATTGGGAGAAAGGCATCAATGGCAGAATTCGAAAGCTGATTCGTCCGTGCCATTCTTTTATTGGCAAGCTCATGCCAGTCCTGTCATGGACGCAGATGATCTTTGGTGGAATCACAGCTCTTGGCTTTTGCCAGGGAGATCATACAGGACAATGCGCCGCTCACTTCATCATGGGGGGTGCTTTCATCGCTTACGGAATACTTCTCACTATCATCCTTGTTGTTGGCCAGCTCTGGATCCGACGACATGGTCGCTCGCAGGAGTTCTACGATAGCGTTGCGATCGCTGCATGGGGCTGCGTCAACACATTCACCGAGCATCGATGGGGAACCGACTGGGTCAAGAACGATTGGCAACATACGACAATGGGGATCATCTGGTGGTCTGCTGGTTTGGCTGGTATCTGGCTAAGCAAAGACCGCGACGGAAACCCCAAGCGCAACTTCATCCCCGGCTTCGTCATTTTCATTACTGGCTGGGCCATGTCTGCCCATCCCCAGGAGTTGATGGTCAGTGCAGCTACGCACACGATGTTTGGATACACTCTCATGGTCGTTGGCATTACTCGTATCATTGAGATTGCTTTTGTGCTCAGGGACGCTCACTCTATCTCCGAAGATGGTCGAACTGCCAACAGCTTCCAATTTGTCCCAGTTTTTGTAAGTCAAACCGCATTTCACCATAAAACCTAAGCTAACATTCGCAGTTCATGTATGCCGCTGGATTCCTTTTCATGGGCGCTACAGAGGAGCAAATGAACCTTGTTGCTGGCTCCGCCATGGACCATGTTTCGTATATCCTTATTACCTACTCGCTCGCCTCGATCATGTTCCTCTTCGTCAACATGCTCATTGGTCTCTGGGACCGTCTTGCTCATCCTGTACTGGACACCAAGGAGCTCGGCAACAACCACTACGCCAACGGGCTCGCGGTGGAAGACGGTCAACTGCGGGATGCCCAAGAATTCGAGTTGGATGGATTGATGAGCGACGACGACGACGATCCTAGTCGAAGAATGCTCGGTCCCAATAGCGAGGATAGCGCAGCTACTGTTGGACGCAACCAACAAACTCGTGCTTAAGGGAGGAGATATGGTCTTCCGTGAGATGTACATTTGGGGACGGGATTAGAATGTTCATAGGGGTATTCGGCGTCATTTGATGGCATGTGTATGATGTTGAAATGACTCTTTGATGGCATGGGAAGCGGAATTTTCAGAATTGTATTACTTAGACATTTTAGGCGCAATTGATTGGGATTCATGATTACATACATCTTGTCTCCATGTGTTGATCTTGGAGGAGGCGTTCTGGAACATGCAGCTCTGCCGATCCCCGCGGCGGGGCACACTTTAGCGCATTCCTTACCGAACCTCCACCGAGATTTTCGACCCCAGTAAAAAAATAGTTTGGAACCTCTTATCGCAGAACTTCCATCACCACAACCAACGCATACAGTCACAATGCCTTCTGTCGGCAACCCCAACGGCCCATCCAAGAACCGCCTTGCGGCGCGCGCCTCAAGTGCCCGTAAAGAGCGACGAAAGCGATCACAAGCTCCCAAGGACAAGGTCGCAAAGGCCGATACCACACGAGGCGCAAGGCCAGGTCTTTTGCCCACGAGCGGACCTAGAGCCAAGGTGAGCGCCAAGAAGGCGCGTAAGATAGAGAAGAGACTGGCGCACGCTATGAAGAGAAAGATGGAAGCTGAGGGTGAGGCGGAGATGAAGGGTAAGTTGCTGCTTGGAGGGTTGGTAACAGAGTGCTGATTTGGATAGATGCGCCAGAGGGTGAGGGTGAGGGTGAGGGTGAGGGTGAGGGTGAGAAGGTTGAGGAGGTTGAGATGGGCGACATTCAGTGAAGGAAAGTTGATGGGGGAAAGGAAGACAAAACGACGAATGGACAACATCTGATAAAGAGTTCCGAAGAGGAGCTGTTGCAATGATGATGACAGCTTGCGAGGGACTTTACCACAGGCGAACCCACGGCGAAAACGAGACTTCAGAACGAAAGGCATTCCTGAGATCGAGGACTACATGAGGCTGGAAAACTGCTATAGACGGCACGAAGAAATCAGCGATCCGACTCCCATAAGGCTAAAGGTCGAGGTCCCAAAGTTACACATGTAAGGAGACCATAGATCTTCTGAAGATCAACTGAATTGATGATAAATCTTCTAACCGTGTCTGCCGAACCCATGACGGCTACAATTGCATAGTGAAGTTTCTGGATGGATATTTATGTCACAATGATATATCTGTCTGGCAATCTGGATTGGCCGTGATTCACTTACCTTTTAACAGCTCAGGCGCTAACTCACATTTCTCTTTATTTCTTCTCACAGCTGATAACTTCATCTTTACATCTTACATCTACACAATCTCAACTCGGAGCGCTCGCCCTTCCATCAACATGAGCACATCATCGCCTGCCCCTGGGGTACAGAACATGGCTCAGCGATTGACGGAAATTGTGCTCCTTAATCTGATGACCGCCGACTTCAAGAACCACATCTTCTACAACTCCAACCGCCGCCTCGAGGAAGCGAAACAGAAGGGGATCACCCTCAGCGACATCTCTATCGGAGACGACTGCCTTGCTACATGGACTGATCGCACTTGGGACCCCGATACAGCGTCTCTGCACGATTTTCTTCAAGAGGATGCCTTGAATCTTCTTGAAGCGCAAGAGGCTAGCGTTATGGTGCGCAGGGATCTCATCCGGAAGAGCAACCACAAGCTGGACGAAGCGAGAGACCTAGGTATTGCGCTAGAGGACATTCAGATCGGACTGAACTTGCTGCCAGTCTAGGGCGCTGCAGCAGACGAAGCGAATGCGTTTCTGCTCGAGAGCAATGGAGATGATGATGGCAGCATCAATGAAGATACACACTCTCTCGAAGCAACACCTCTCAACAATGAAACCGAAGACACTAAGAGCGACAGGCTCATGGACATAGACGATGCCGAAACTACCGACTCCGACGAAGAAAGTGACTCCGATATGGAGTCTGTGGTGGCTGGAAATGGCGATGATCTCGCCAACGACCAGATCGAAACATCCAACATCTTCGACCCTGAGCCCTCGTATGATGATCCCGACGACTACGACGAACCAAACATTTTCCACGGCGCTCAAGTCATGGGTGTCCCGGCCCAACACTCCATCGTTGACCTCGAAGTTTACCTTGCCGAAGATGAGGACGAGGTCCAAGATCTTCCACAGCTGGAGTTGGCTATCGATCAAGAGTCCTACGAACACTACTTTGGAACTGACGGAGCGATCGATCTGGAGATCGTTGGGGGGCGACTCGTCTGCACCGGAGAGCTTTTTGAGGAGGACCAGGAGATGACATTGGATGATGTGGCGGACCATATGGAGGTCTTGTCACTCACGGCTAGCGATGACGAACAGCTGGAAGCAGAGGACGGAGATGGGAGCGGCGAGGATGAGGGTTGAGAACTTTCATGATGACACCGGGAGTGCTAATGAGGCACATGTCCATCAGACTGAACCGGAGAATGGTATTTTAGCGGGAAGACTGGAGATGGGCATTTCTGATATTATGGGACAGAACTCGTACAGATTTGATTCTCGATCATGTCTTGTATCTAGACCCTTACGCACAGCCAGTATCTAAAAGCAATTGTTTTCAACACATTCCGACCGATCCTGTAAAATGACAACATGAAACATCAACCTTCCTTTTCCTTCAACACGTTTTCCCTTTTGACATGTCATCTTGCTCGCTTGAGAATATTCCTTCCATCCCTGTTGTAACCACAACAATAATACCTCTCACAGTTCATACTCTTACAGTTCATCCTCGTCAACGGGCATTGACATCTTAGGACGGTACGGTGCCCGCACAAACTTGGATAAACCTTCTACACGAGCGCATGTAGTCTCAGGAGGGCATGTAGTCTCAAGAGGAGCCTCAGGCATCTGCTGAAACAACTGCGCACTCTGGTAAACCTGGGCACTCTGCTGAACCTGAGAACTCTGAAGAACCAGGGAGTTCTGGTAAACTTGAGAATTCTGATAAACCTCGGGGTTCTGATAGCGTGCATTGTTCTGGATTGGAGGACTCTGTAAACCAAGGACCTGACCAATCTGCATCTCTAGCTTGGCGACCCGACTTTCTAGCTCTAGGTTTTTTCTCTCAAGCTCTTCCTGCTTATTGATCGAAGGCCCTCGCAGTCGAATCGTCTTCACAGTCCGAGCAGAGGTATTGTTTTGTGCGCCTGGGCCCGCAGGGTTGGTTCCACGACCAGCAGAGGGGCTTCCCGGGGTGACGACAATGGTCGACTCCTCTGCCTCTACGGGCGTGAGCAGTAGGTTCCGCGGAGTTCGCGTCGGGGTTGCGAACAAGTCCATGTTGAACTGACTGGGCATGAAAGCTGAAACCTCGCCAGCCCTCATGTGAGGTCTAGCGTTCGCGTGCAACTTGGCAGAGCGGACGTTGGAGTAGACTTTGCTTGATCCTTTGCAGCCGAACTTGATGCACATATAAGCACTTCCCTCGTCCAAAGCCACCATGCCCTCGATGTCCTCCACGATTTCCTCCGCAGGTTCCTCAGCTAGAGCATGAATGTTGGCACTGGCATGCTTTCGGGCGCTGGTGAGATGCTGATAGGTAGAGTTCATTCGCTTGCAGCCAGGCTTAACGCAAGTCCAGACGCCTTCCTCCATTGAATAATCCAGCCCGTCGAGATTCTCGTCTGCAGAGTCGGGCTCCTCGGCCAAGGCATGGCTGTCACCTATAGCGTGCTTTTTGGCATTGCCCAGATGAGAGAATAATTTGTTGAATTTTCGGCAACCGCGCTTGAGGCACCTCCAGCCGTCGCCGTCTCTCAAGGACTCCATGCCTTCGATATGTTCCACGGACTCGTCGGATGAAGTGACGATTTCCTCCGCAGCCATGATGTGAGTATCAGAGCTGTAGTGACTCTTGGCATTCCCAAGCCCTTTAATGACAACGTTAAACTTCTTGCAGCCCTGTTTAGTGCACTTCCAGAGTAATCCATCCTCCGCAACCTCCATGCCATGTACCGCGCTCTTCTTCCAGACTTCCTCGTCTGATTCGTTCGCGTCGGTAAACCCCAGGTCGAATTTGACATACCACCCGTCGCGATGTTCGTCGTCTTTCAGGTGGTTGAAGAATGATTTTGCTGTACTAAAGACTTCCCCGTGGCGGTGGCAGAGACGAGAAGTGCAGCGGAAAGAACGAAGACCTTCCTGCTCGGCCCGGAGCGCGGAGACAGTAGGGACAGTCGAGAGCAAGACCCTGTTCAGATTCGTGGCAATTCGGTGAGCGCCTGTGTCTGCGTGACGGTTGAACTCGGACTTGTACTTGTAATCCGTACCGTAGTGTTTGCAACAGGGCTCATTACAGATATTTCCATCTGCGGTAGAGGGCCCAAAAACATCATCTTCTGCGCTCTGATGACCAGAGTTGAGGAGGGACGGTGTGAACACCGAGTCGTTATCATCTGCAGTCTCATCCGCAGACCAGTCCTTGTGGCCACTTGACTTTTGGACATGCCCGCGAAAGAGGTCTTTTGTCTCAAAAGCTTCTCCGACCATCTCGCAGTCTTCATCCTCACAAACCCACAGCATGTTGTGCTTGCTTGCTTTAGCATGTCGTTGGAGTGCAGGCAGAGCAGCAAAGTGCACATAACACTGCCCGCACGCGTAAGGACCTTGGTGCCAGTTCTTGTCGTGCTTCTAGCACTCTTCGGCAGAGGCAAAGACCCAACCATCGCAGTCAATGTAGGGACAAGTGAAAGTGAACCGTTCCTCTTCGTTTGGGCACTCGATCCCGACGTAGTAGCCTTCAGGCACTCGGTGAAGAGGCTCGTCGTCGTCGAGCGACATGACAGAGGGAGTGTCTCCACTGGAAGACATGGTCGCACAGGGTGACGCGAGCGCGGAAGCCTGCGTTTGGGTCAGAGTGTGCAAGGGTGAAGTTGTGTTTGTACCTGTAGATGTGGCCCGAGAAAGAGGGGTCAACATGAAAAAGGAGGAGCCCAAGAAGGAGAAGAACGCCAGGGGCGTTGCTGGGTGACTGATGGGCTTGTGTAACTGTCACTGTCACTGGGCTGCTCTGACGCACAACGCAAAGAACCCCAACTATTTTCCAGAAGAACAATGATAATGACAATGACAATGAGGAAGGGATTCTTCCATTCATGGTTTAGGCGAAGAGTAAGTGCTGCGCTTCAGTGCCTGGCCCGGCAATGATAGAGACCAACTCGGTGTATCATATATCATGAGCCTTCTCATCCGGTATGGTGTAGTGGCTAATATTTCGCGCTCTCATCTTCAGCTGAGGGATCAGTGCCGCGGAGCCCAGGGTTCGATTCCCTGTACCGGAGTCCTCATCATTTTGCTGTTCTGTATCTTTTATTGTCTGCAAGCTGTATGCGTTCTCTCTCTTTTTGTCCTCAGGCGTGGTTTTATGGGATATGTTATAATGTCGGAGGCGAGAAGTATATAGAGCATGACTTCAAGCTCCCAGGCTATACATAACATAACCCGAGTTATTAAAAAGTTTTACTAAGATTTTATAAGTTGATCTAAGTCTTATTATAAGTTAGGGTCAAGATCTAAAGTTTAGACCAGCCTCCTCACCAACAGGACTCTACCATTGAAGGGACATATCCTGTCTTTTTTAGGCAGACTATACACCTCACTTACACAGTGTATGCAGGCTCGTTTGTACTTATTCGTTGTAACTGAGTAAAACTGAAAACAAAGGAGACTACAGCTTAGTAGGTTTACCCAACAGCTCACACGCTTAACTACCCCCATGCTTCCTCTTCAGATGCCTTTTCAGATGATCTCGTCTCGCAAAGTCCTTCCCGCAGTGCCTACATCTAGGCTTACTTCGACTAAGGCCCATCTTGGCTGCCTCGTCTGGGTGGTTACTCCAATAGTGCCTCTCCAGATCGCGGTTCCACTGGTGCCCCTTTCCGCAGATGCGACACTTCTCAGGCTTATCTTCTTTTCGCTTCTGCCTTCTGGGAGGAAGTGTTAGCATAGACGAATCAATGATGTAAGTCTGGTCAGGATGGCTTACTTCAAGTCACAAGGTCTGGTGCCTGGCTCCATCTTCGTTTTTCGTCGTCTGGTTGTTGTGCTTGGTGCGTTTTCCGCACTTTTTGTCCGTAAGGGGTTGGATATTTGTGACTGTGTCAGTCCTGTTGGACTCCTTTGAGTCATCGGTGAGGAAGAGCTTGTGTAATCAGCGGAGTAATTGGATTGCTCTGTGGTCGTTATAGAACCAGCAAGGGTAGTAGTGATGGGTTCGGTGGGCATCACCATGAAGTCCCAGTTCGTAGGTAAGATGTCAAGGTAAGTAGTATCTAGAGCTGGTAGCTCTTGAGTGTTATATAAAATAGGGTTGATATGATCGGAGTAAATGTCCAATGAGCTCGTATTCACTGAGTCGACTGTAACTGTAAAGGTTGTTTCCTGATGTACGTCGGCAAACGCTGCGTCATTCGTATCATATGTAGCATTCCATGGCAAGCTATCAAGACCGTTGCTTGAAAAGTCTACGACGAAGTCCTCTTCACTCATGAAGAGCAGACCATCGTCGGAGATCCGATCCTCCATTGTCTGTCGGGTTGGACGGGGCTTGCCACCAGTGGCTACGCGCATGAGATGTATGTTGGGAATTTGAGAATCGGAGGTCTTCGATGAAGAAGTTTTCGAAGGAGGAAAGTAATAGGACACCTTTTTACGACATATCCGGGTCCATTAATCGTGTTGGCTGACACTGTAAGTCTACTGCCACATCGAAGGACCAAGAAGCCGACATACCCAAGCAAAAAGTGAGAAAAACAATACGCAACAATGAAACAACTCCTTTTGAGATGGCTCGATCGCGCGCGTTGCTGATACACATTCCCGGCATCTGGCCGGATCTTGAAGGCCTACATATGGGTGTGTCTTTGCGCAATGACAACAGGACTATAGGTCTTCAAGATCCGGCCAAAGTTG
>NW_023501629.1:0-739 GCF_013396195.1 Fusarium tjaetaba | reverse complement strand
TAATTATATTACTTAAAGTAAATAAACCTTAACTATATTTAACTTTTAAGATTCTAGCTTATTATAAAGGCCTTACTATTTAAGCCTTTATTTTTAAAGTTAAAAGCTAGATAGCCTTAAATAAGGCTAATAATAATTAAAAAAAAAATAAAAATAAAAAAATAAATTAAAAAAAAAAATAAAGATATAAAAAGTAAAGATTAAAAAAAGGTAAAAAATATATAAGCTAAAGAAAGTATATAAAATAAAAAGAAAAAGAAAAAAGAAAAATTAAATTAAAAATAAAATTAAATACTTACTATAAAGGTAAAAAAAGAAACCTATAAAAACCTAAAGAATTAAAGTTAACTTAATAATTTAAAGCTTTTTATAGCTATATAGCTAAAAAATAGCTTAATATATCTAAAAGGTATTATAATATAGCTACTTAAGAGAATCTATAAGGTTTTATACTAAAACTAGCTATAAAGAGACCTTTTACTAGTAATTAACTTTTTAACTATAATAATCTATAAAATAAAGATATAGAAAGATAAATAATAATTAATACTTATTTAATTCCTATAAGATATTACTTAGCTAAAGATAGCTAAATAGAAAAAAGGGGGATAATTATAATAGTAGTCTAGTAATTAGGCTAACTTAAGAGCTAGCTTAATATATAATCCTATCCCCCTTTAGAATCCTTTATAAAAACCTTTCTTTTTTATCTTTTTACTTTTTCTTTAAGCTTTAATTA
>NW_023501628.1:0-63146 GCF_013396195.1 Fusarium tjaetaba | reverse complement strand
CATTCGCCTTCACCAAGGTCATCTCGTTCTCGTGTGCACTTTTCCCTCTTCAATTCCATTTTCCACCTCCTCTCTCTTCACCTCTTACAGATCAGGGTTACGTCAAGTTCTTGTTCTCGATCACATCTCATCTTTACCTTGTCCCAGGCGACGGTCTCTTTCTTAACCCTCTTTCACAGGGCTCATGCTCTGACACGCCTGCCCATTATAGAGATTGGCTTTGGATCGCATTTGTCGCGTCTCTACTGTCCTGTCTGTGTCTGTCTGTCCTGGCTCGCCGACCTCGAGCTGCAATTTTCGCCTTGGCTCGTCGTACTGACGCCTCTCGCCTGCTGCTCGCGACCCTGGCCACGCCTTGAACGCAAACAATCGAACACAATCATATTGCCGTCGCCGTCGCCCTCTGCTAACCGGGCTCCCATTGACGGGGACTCGTCGGGCTCACTGTAACCGACTCGCTCTGGCTGCGACTCGACCGATACCCTCGATATCGACTCGACCCCTAGACAGATATGGACGTCCACAACCAGCCGCGTCTACCCCCTCCCAAACCGGTTGGATTTAATAACATTCTTAACAACGACAACGCACCTGTTTCAGTCGTTAACGGCCCGCCTCACATGCGAGACTCGGGCTTCTACTCCAACGCAGACGCCTCCAGTAAGCGTACGCTGCTCATTACTGTTTGTGCCAATGCCTCGGCTCCATGGCTAACCTGATTTACCTAGACACATCCGCTGCATCCTTCAACGTGAATGGTCTTAGCCCAAGTGGCTCCGGCTATCAATCCTCGTCGCACGAGAAGACACCATCTCCGATTGCCTCCAACATGATTCCCAACGGACTTGTCTCGCCATCGACTACCAACATGAGCGTTGCCGCAATGGTATCCCCTAGTACTCCCAGTAGTCTCGATCCTCGCCGCGACCGTCCCACGTCGATCGAGTCCAACGGTCTCGGTCCCAACCCTGGCCCTACGATGGGCGACACCTTGGCGCCTGGTATGGCAGCAATGAGAAGGGAGAGTGTTGACAGCCGTATTAACCAAAACTTTGGCGACTTGCGCCTGGGAGGCTCTCCTTATGCATCCCACAATCACTCAACTACCTCGATACAAAATACCCTCCATAATCAGCGGAACCCTCATCATTTATCAGTCCATCGCATCTCAAACGGCTACCAACCCAGTGCGGATCGAAACCCTGAGGGCAAGACAGTCAAAACCGCGCCGGCCATCACTGGTCCTGCCACTGGACACATCGCACGCGCTGCAGAGCCCACCAAAGGTCAAGCATGGGCGTTTCCCGAAGAAGAGATTCAGCGAGTCGGTGGCGCCCCCACGTACGCCGACTCGCGGCGTAGTAGTATCACCGAGTCTATCGCGAGTAGCCAATTCACAACAGAGTCTCGCCTACCCCCTGGTCAGATGAGACTGAATGAGTCCGAGTACTCTCGCATGTCCAACGCATCCGACTTTCCGCCTGTTCACCATCACTCTATGCAGCATAAGCAATTGAGTGACCTCCAGGCCGAAGAAGCGAATGGTTCAACGGGCTCGCAACCATATAGTCGAACACCCGAATTGAGAGTCAGCCACAAGCTTGCTGAACGGAAAAGACGAACGGAGATGAAGGAGCTCTTTGACCAGCTTAGAGATCTCATGCCTCAGGAACGAGGCTCGAAGGCCTCCAAGTGGGAAATTCTAACTAAAGGTCAGTAATTCAAGAGAAAGGGGCTAGATCTCAACTGACGAGAAATTCGACAGCCATTGCAGAGCATCAGAAGCAGCAAGATATCATTCGAGCATTACAAGATCATTACAAGTCTAACACGGCTGAGAACGAGTTGCTTCGCCGAGATGTCCATGCGTTACGAATGGAAAATCAACAGCTTCGTTCAGAGCTTAACTCTTCCTCTTCGCGCCCTCCATTATCCTCAGCAGCAACACCAGCACCACAGGCCGGGACTTATCAGACGGACCCTTACCCTAACCCGAACCGACCAGAACTACCACCGCTCAGGTCGCTCCGTAATAGTATTCCAAATGGACCGGACTCTATGACGGGTGTCCAGTATGACAGCCCTCGTACCAATGGCTATCATTAGATGGGAACAATCGAATATTCCGGAATGAGGCTCAGGAGGCAATACTTGCCCCCCCAAAAAGGTCCACCATCTTGAACCTGTTGGACCTCAATTAATGAATGAACGACGGCGAAAAGTTATGACACCTGGAGAGCACACGGCCAGCACCCTTGCGATTCCAACAAGAACTACAGGACGGGACTCGACTACGATTGCTGGGTCACCAGCGATGCTCTGAGCCACAACACCAACGCGCCGTGGCATTAGATTTGCTTAGCTGCTTCTGTTTTTTCTTTCATTTTTTGCGGCAACACTGCCGCTCAGTGTACCGGCACGGCAAACGGGCCGTGAACTGTCACTCTTCTTTGTCAATTTCTTGTTCAGTACTCGGTCTTGATCTCATTCTGTCAACTTCTTCTCTTTTTGTTTCCGTTTCTTATTTTCCCCTTCTTCATTTATTTAAACATGCACCACGCTCGACTAACGAGGTGGCTGCTAGGAGTTAAGTTTAGGTTTGGGACATATAGGCCACTTAATGGTACGGGACGGTTAGGTGTGTGGTCAGGCAAGGCACGGCACGGCACGGAAAGGCAGGGATAAGGATAAGGAATAGGTGCAATGGGGTTGGTTGCAAAGGATTTTGTCGGTTTTTGGGCTCGGAAGGACAAAGACGTCATGGAAAATACGGAGATGGCGTGAATAGTGTTTCGGGGCGTATATACCCATTTTACAGGAGGTGAAGCGGATAGGCGGGGTTTGTGCTGTGGAACAAACATGTCGTGGAGGTGATGCAGTTGAAAGACGTTCTGTTCTCTTCTTTGCAATGGCGTGGATGTAGGCGTATCGTATGGTCTCGGTGTATCGGGGGGTTGGTGGTAAAAATGCGAGAACAAAGATATTCATCTTCACAAATTCGTGCTTGGGATAGATTTTATTATGCGTATTGTGTGTGAGATGAGTGAATATGTCCTACCGGTTCTTTGCCATGTCATGTTGGAAAGCAGTGGTGGGTATACCAAGATATGAGTATCTGTATTATACCTATATATAGGCGTATTAGTAGGTATATGTAAAGTACTACGGGTACCCACTAGCATGACGTGATCTGATGGAAACAGTGCGATGGGTATGATAAGATAAAAACAAGATGATCTGTGAGCACAGGTGGACTGTTTGCCTTCAGATCGGAGCCGGGGATACGGGACATACGGGACAGCCGAGCCCGGGCGGAGTTGGAGGTTGCGGACTTGCGGAGTTTGCAGTAGCCCGCCCCAGAGAGGAAGTCCCCGATTCGGTCTGAGAGACGAGCAGTGACCATTGACGATTGGCTTTAGTTACCTAGTAGTAGTTAAAGAGAAAACAGTGCTACTGCTTACGGCTTACACCAGACAAAGTCCGCAAAGAGGATGCATCAGGGATTCCTCTCTCTCTCTCTCCCTCTCCATTCTCTTGATTATATTGCACTCTGGTAGGCCTATTCATTCTCCGACGTCAAGTCCGTCGACATTCTTGGGGATCCCTTTTCCGCCTTCTCCTCTTCTATCATTCTCACCCTCACTCACCCTCACTCTCATCCACCCATCCACTCACTCATTCTATCTCACTTATACATATATCATGGACTCACTCGGGTCGCTGGCTGCGCGCAAGATGGATCGTTCAGCAGCCTCGAGACAGAAGAGCTGCAACGCCTGCGTGAGAGGGAAGCGCAAGTGCGACAAGAAGACCCCCCGCTGTACTCGCTGTGCAGCAAAGGGCCTCGACTGTGTATATCAGAGATTGCCGCCAGGGGCCAACTTTCACGACGACGATCTGTGTGTTGGTCTTGACGCTACTGACAACCTGAACGAGGTCCCTGATTTTGATATGGGCTTTGATATCAACAACTTGGGAGCAGACTCGAGTGCCAGCACTGGCACCAGCACCAGCAACCCCACGCCCGATAGCCTCGACAGAGCCACCACATCGTCAATAGAGCTCGACTCTCCACTTGATTTCTCCATCATCGACCATCTCATGGCCAACGATACATCT
This sequence comes from Fusarium tjaetaba, assembly GCF_013396195.1. Lineage (NCBI taxonomy): Eukaryota > Fungi > Ascomycota > Sordariomycetes > Hypocreales > Nectriaceae > Fusarium > Fusarium tjaetaba. The sequence goes on along the minus strand of NW_023501628.1, from coordinate 59,027 downwards.
CTTGGTTCCGAGCTATGGAACATGGGAGACTATGGCAACAGCAAGCTCAGTATACCACCCGTCCCAGCTGGGCCTGTCGTCATCCGCGATGTGGCTCTTCTGGATAGAGCAGATGCCTGCCTGGCCGACTTCAACCCGCTGGACGTGTACGACCCTCGCACCCGCGTGGGATACACAGTAGATATTATTACCAACCTCTACAGGGACTTCGCTCGGACTCGCCGGCTGCCCTTCATCCACCCCCGTCTCTACGGCTCCAACCTCCCAAAGACCATGCTAGCAGCCTTCTCGGCGGCATCAGCCTATTCAGCGCGAACTCCCGATAACAAGGGTTGGGTGTACAAGCTCATCACCGACATGGCCAAGGAGATCCATCGCGAGGGTGAGCGGGCCTCGACACCGGCGGAGAAGCTAGCGCGTGTGCAGGCGCTGGTTGTTCTAGACTCTATCCGTATGTTCGACGGTGACGTTACCCTGAGGGCAACAAGCGAGCGCGAGGCGTCGCAGTTTATAGCGTGGATGTTTGCTCTCAAGGAGGTGGAAGAGGAGTTGTCAGTGGGGGATGAGCCTGGTGCTACAACGATGAAAGGTCCACCGCCACCAAGCTGGGAGGTAAGATGATCAAAGAACTGTGCCATGGAGGATTCTTGCTGACGCTGAGACAGAGTTGGCTGCTCGCTGAGAGTATACGCCGAACCACCGTCATGTCATTTGCTTTCGTGTGCATGACAAGCATACTCAAGTCCCTTGAACGTACGTCTGGTTCTCCTCACCTGTCTGTACTCACATCTAACACTTTCTCATAGCACCCTGCGGTATCATGGAGGGCCCATCCTTTCAGTTCACAGCGTCGAGATACCTCTGGGAAGCCGATTCGTCAATGGCCTTCTACCGTGCGTGGCAGACCAAACCACAATACCCGGTGCGGAATCTCGACTTCAAGGGTGTCTGGTTACATGCCCAGCCTGAGGACGTTGATGAGTTTACGAAGCTGATGCTTACTGCGTAAGTAACCTCGTCTATCAAATTTGTTGTCGTATCTGACATGAAACAGGCAAATGGGCCCAGAAGCTATCGATCAGTTCATGATGGGTGCTGCGTGTTGATTCTGCGCAAGTGGCGGATGTCTGTCTCATTTGTTTTGTAATGGTAGTTAGGCATTAGGGTGCTGGTATTCACCAAGCTTTCCGGGGCATCACGGATCAGGTTGATTTACAAGCAGAATTGTTGAACTGGTAACCATTCAGAAAACACACAAATCGCAACTAAAATGCTACTGTAGTAATGCTATATCTATAGGTATTTGATGCTGATTCACACCTCATCTTCAGTGATCCTCCAGACCAGCCTTTCGCCACTGACTCCCTTATTTCTCAGAATATCCAATGCCTTTTGGGCCCTCTCAACAGCTGATGAACCTTCCACAACACGATACTTATTGGGGGTAATGACGCCGTCTTTGAGTAGCTTGGGTACCATCTCTGGTTGAGCCTTTTCCTTGAGAAACTCGTTCTAGTTTATGTTAGTCTTTGAATGCCTCACTCGGATGACCAAGAGTGACTTACTGATAGGTAGAAATGTGTTCGCACACCACGAACTTCAACGCCATCGGCCCATTGACCGACCAATACCTTAGAGACGTCCATCTCATACTCAGGCTCCTCTTCGAGGGTGGCATCTTTGAGAATGACAGGGAGCATAACAGCCACAGTGCTGCCGCGTTGAGCAATCTTGGACAGAGGCCTTAGAGTGCCCTCTAGAGAACCAATGCAGTCGATGATATAAGGCAGTCTGGGCTCTGTTCTATCACTGATGAATTGGAGGATCTTATCGACAACACCTTGCTTCCGATAGTCAAAGGTCTCGGTTGCGCCGATGCTGCGAAGGTACGCATGCTGCTTTTCACTTGCCACGGCGACGATGTTTTTGAAGCCCCAGTGCCTGAAGACCTGGACGGCATAGATGCCGACGCTGCTCGAGGCACCCCAGATGAGGATAGGGTCATCAGCTTGCTTGGGCGTGTAACCCTGTGGTACGGGCCATGGAAGCTCCAGCTTGAGATCGGCGGTGGCAGTGTGGAAGACAGTCACGAGATTCACAGAGACCGTCACCGCTTCCTGGTAAGAGACGTTGTCTGGGATTTTGGAAGCAAGATATGCAGGAATCGTGATGTATTCCTGGTGGTTTGCCTCTTTTCCGCCATGGAAAGCAAAGGAAACGACACGGTCTCCGACACTCAAACCCTTGAGGTCGCCGCCATCTCCAACAGCCACGACTCTTCCAGCAGCACCACCACTGCCCATCTGCTGCGGGTACTCAGAGATGAGTAGACCGCCATCGGCACGATGAAGGTCTAGAGGAGTTGAAGAGGTCCAGGCAACACGAACCAGGACTTCACCGGGGGCTGGAGGATACACTGGGACTGTTTGAAAGGCGAACGGGGTGCGCTTTGCAGGGAGGACTATGGCTTGCTGAGTTGAGGGGATAGAAGACATGACGGGCTTTGGTTCGGTGTGGGTGATGTATGGCTTGATGTACCAGTATAGATGGATGACACTCTACAGATATAGCCATTCTACAGATTTATACAGCTATATATACTTCACTGCTCTTTACTCGAGATCGTCTCCTGATAATGCGTAATGCGTATATAGGAAGCCGCCGTATTAATAAAGCGTAGATATTTGTCAGCCTGAACTCCGTGGAACCCCTAAATGAGCCGCCCCACCGAAGTTTCTACATGTTTAAGGAAACTTGCACAATGTTTCATATTCAAGACAAACCGACCTTGTGAATAGAGTGATGATGCAAGCAAGCGGCAAGGCACAGGGTAGGGCAGGGTAGATCTAGGTAGTTTATGAGCCCCACGAGTACCAGGTAAGATAGGACTCAATAATAATGGGTGCGAGTCTTAAGGCTGAGTGAGGTGGATATATTCGATGCTGATGTAAGATGGGAGTATTAAAGAGGAAACTAGTTGGTTAATCAATGATGCAGCATTAAATGGTCAAAATCGAGCTGAATGGGAGATGGCAGTGATAAGGCCTGATTCAATCAGCATGCATGCATCAGGACTTGACGCTGCTTTGGTAGGTTGTCAATCATGGCCGTTGCCAATAAATGGCTCCGTTGATAAATGGTGGTCAACACTTGGTATCCAATTCAACTTATTTCCAACGCCATAACTCGTACAGTAAAAGTAAAAGTAAAAGGTATCTGATCTGATCTGATCTGACCCAGCCATCCAAAGCATTCATCCATTCCATGTATCGTCCCATTAAATTCCCAGCCTCAAAATATTCCATGTCCTCATATGATTCTGCCTGGACTACCTAGGTAGGTAACTAGACGGTGGCAGAGCCCATGAGGACCGTCCCGGCCGCAGGCCCGACATCCACATGCTTTTGCGTGACATTTCCGCTGTTGGCATCATCTCTGGCCGTCGGAGGACGTCCGAGGTCGGCTACGACATTGCGGACTCGCTGTCGCATGCTTTTGCGCTGCTGGTGCTGCTTTGCGGCTTCGTTTGTAGACATGTCCGCGTCGGCTTTTGTCGGTGAGACATGGTCCTGGGCTTCCTTGGAGAAGACGGTCGAGCCTGAGAGGACAGAGGCAGCGTCGCTTGTGGTGTCCATTTTTGTTGTGGCAGACGATGAATTTGGGCTTTGAAAAGAGGGAGACGCTTTTATTTACCAAGGTTGTACGGATATGAGTGATATTAAATTGATAGGAGAGCTAAGAAATGGCGGGGGTGAGGCTGAAGCTTTTATATATGGAAGGCAAGGGATAGGTAGGTGAGGTAGGTAGGTAGGTACCGTAGGGACTGTCCTATCTCCTCCTCTCCTCTCCTCTCCTCTCCTCTCCTCTTCCCCGACTTTTATCTGTCTGCCTCTTCCATTCATTGCCTTGTCTGCCTTTCAGGGTCTAGATCTTTGGTGGTAGTGTTACTGACCCCGCGCTACTGTACAGTGAACCCACTTTCATCAACCTTAATCAGTTCCACTTATCTCGAGGAATTTACTGGTACTATGGTATTGTCCTTTTGATATAACAAGAGACATAGTAACACATCATTAATCTCTTTATCAAACCTCTCTTCATGTTATAAAGATATCGTATGTTCTACTCCAAGTATAATGCGACGCTCCAGAGACATCTCCCTTTCCTTACGGTGAGTTGCTGTTCAGACAGTCCGTCTACCCTAATAGGTAGCCTGGAGGCAACCCAATGTAACCCCTCCCTATAGGCTATCACTCACCTCACACATCAAACTCTCTTAAGCCCATTCGCCGAGCCCACTCTCTATCCCCCATAACCATTCGCATCAACATCTACAGCTGAATCATCCTCCTCGTTATGCCACCAAATCGATGTAAGCACATCCAGCCCCAAGGTCTCAAACTCCTCCAAGCTAGCCTCCTCCTCCCCTTTCTCGACTCTACCACCGCAACTATCGGCACACCTAAACACTTCTCTCACGCAGTCTATGCTCCACGGTCCGCAGTCCCAATCCCCTCCATCCATACTGTAGAACTCTACCACCAGGGTAGTTGCGCCGAAGAGCAGCTCGCACTGTTCCCGGCAAAGCTGCGTCTGATGCGTCTCCCGCGCATCATCCCAACTGACCCGGTACCACATAGAGTAGTTCTCCGGTTGGCACGTTGTGCTGTGGACCATGTCGTATAACTGACCCATGCAGAGGCCCTGTGAGGATTTTGGCTTGATAAGAGCAGTGCGAACATTGCGGAACCACATGTCGAAGCCCTCCGATTTCAAATATCCCATAGTCGGAGGCGGTGGTTGAGATACAAGCATCCGCCGCCAACTGGAAGTGCTCATTGTGAAGTTCTCAAGCCTGTCCGTCTTCTCCAGCATGGATAAGCTTCTCGCCTCTCCTTGTGCTTCAATCGCACCTTCGGGAGCCCAAGGCAAGCGAAAGAACGAGTCTGCTCTTCGGAGGTACGTGTACTTGCGGTCGACATCGAAGAAACATCGTCCAAACTTTTCAACCAGCAGCGGGTTGAGTGTGAAACTCTGCGGTTTTTGGGTCCCTGCCGAGGACGCGGGTTGGAAGAACAGCGCTTGCTGGATCCTGGGAGATTCTCCTATCATCGCGGCCCAGTGACGACATACCCGTGATGCAGACACAAGAAGTGTCTTCATGTCGAGGTGTAAGAGGATGAGTTCCAGCAATTCTGGGACCGCGATCATCCTCGCCATAGTGTCTGTGAACTCCATTGCGAATCTCAGGTCAACGTTGTTTAATGAGTGATCAATTCAGATGCAAAACAGCAAGACTCAAGACTCTTAAAGAATGGTGAAAAATGATGCGGGTTGTCGTACGACGTTTTGTGCAACATATAAAAGCTTTCAAAACCGCCGATGATGTAGTATTTATCAAAGATGGAATCCACCTCACATGATGAACTGGGCTGCGAGTCCAACTAGTGCCATGGGACCAAAATGCAACTTCATATGTTATGTTGGTTAAAGTTATGCCAAAAATCCTGCCTCGGTAGCAAATGGCCAAGCTTGGTTGGGCTGGCTTACAAGACCTGCCTACTTGGGATGTGAGTGTCAATCCTGTTTGACTCTCCCGCATTCATGGCGCTAATGAGATTACACCAACGAAGCAAGTCACCGCCTCAATCCGATAAGGTTTTGTACTCTAAGGATCAGGCTGGAATGCCGTTAACTGCTTGAGACATGGAGCAGATTGTTGGCACGCAAATGACTTAGGGCCATGCTAGATATAGAGGTATATATATCTCATTCATTAGCTGTGCTGTGTGTACATCACCATCTTGGTCGAAGAGTATCTTCCCTAGAGCTCCTTTCATGACACCATTACACACGGTGACAAAAAGAATTCCCAGACGCCCAGACTCCAATCATGCTGCCAAAGGCCCAAAATGACAGCCCCTTCTTACCCTAAAAAAAAAGCCAAACAGTAAAATCCTTGTACAAGTGCCCCGTGAAGATTAAAGAGGTCATGAAAGGGGAGGAAAAGCGTGCGCGCGCACGCAGTCTACTTGGTTCGTTCCAGAACCTCGACTCGCTTGTTTCCGAGGTCGACAATCTTGCCGACGAGCTTGCCTGCCTGGTCCATCTCGGTGATGTCGTCGGCGCCTCCCAGGCTCACACCGTTGACCATGATATTGGGTACGGTCCTTCGGCCTGTTGTCTCGAGTAGCTGATCTTGCAGGGCTTGGCCTTGGGGATGGATATCAAGCTCAACGACGTAGGGCTCGGGTGTAATGGAGTACTTTTGGATCAGAAGGCTCTTGGCTCGCTTCGAGTGGGGGCAGTACGTCTTAGAGAAGATGATGACTAGATAATGATGATTAGTGATTATGGTACTTCCAGTATTTGCTTTGCTCTCGGAGACCTACCAGGTGATTTCTTGAGGATAGAGTCAAGCTCTTCGCGAGCCGCGATTGCCTCCTTGCTCCTCGTCTCTGTTTCGGGTTTCTTCTCGGCAGCGGCTGCGGCTGCAGGAGCTGGAGCATCGCCAGAGTCTCCGCCAACAGGCTTGACAATTTTATCCTTATCCTGACCTTCCGCGGAACTTCCAACTCCCACAACCTTCTTGGGAGGATCGGGTCGCAGACCTCCCTTCTCGTTCGCCTTGCCCTTCGCCTCGGCCTCGGCCGCCTTGAGGCGCTCTTGCATCTGAGCAGCTAACTTCTGGTCGTCTGCGTCGATATCGCCATCTCCATCCTTGTCAGCGTGAGGCTGTCCAGCCTTCTCTCCGGTTGCAAAGTCGACGATGGGTGCCGGGGGTTCGTTTGCGCTCATGGCATTTTGGGTCTTCTTGATAAACTCTTGGCCTGTATAGGTCTCTGCATCGTGATGCGAGTCGAATCCCGAGGTGTAGAAGAGAATAAAGATGAATGTGCCAATCGTCGCCAGGATTAGTAGGCGTACTCGGCGTGGAGAAGGCATGTCGGCGGGATGATGATCTCGGGACCAGGGGGGTGGGTGCGCTAGGGAGCGAGCTCTGGTCAAGAGCTCTTGAGCGTCGCGCCGGAGAGCGATTGGAGTTGATGGAGGAGCAGCAGGGTCGTTTCGGATAGCGATGATTCAAGGAGTGTCGAAAAAGACGGGAAGGACTGTGAGAAAAATATCGTTCGGCTGGGGTGTTGAGCCGAAGATGACGGTGGGAAAATGGGAATGGAAACGGAAATGAAGAGGAACGGGATACGAGAGTCGACTCCCAGGGACACACAGATTCTCCAGATTAACTACCTCCTAGAACCTGAGTGAGGTAAGGGAGAGCTCTCCAATTCCAGCGGAGGGTTTAGGTGTCTGTGGCCAATCATGGATGGGGGCGTCTCACGGGGAATAAGACAGTGCGTGTCATCATGGACTGTGCTGCAGATGGACAGTATTCCATATTATATTGGATGCTTAATAACCCTAGAATTTAAGCAGTAATATCTTATAAATTTATGAATTTTATAAACCCAAAGAGGTACAGAAAGTATTCGAAACTAACATATAAAAATTATAAACCATTCTTGGTTCAAGTATCTCACCAATGCCCATGTGACCCTCCAGTATCAAACAAACTCCGTCCAACACGCCAATATCAGAAGAGCCAGCTTCTGGTTTCCTCTCATCACTTCCACCCGACCATTACAGAATCCTGTTCTTCAAGAAGTCATTACATGCATCATGCTAATCGTGGACTTGTCACCTACCGTTGAATGTCTATACCGTTAACCGCTCCACGGAGTGGTGCATCTCCTGCTCAGGCACAGCCTGTGCTCGCACACTCTCACTAGGCTTCTGAGGCTCCTCGAACAAAACTTGAGGGGCTCCATGGTGGAAGTGTGATCTTGCACGGTGCAAAAGTGCTGCTCTTGTTGCGTGGAGATGACGAAGATGTTGATTACCGTGGCGGTGATGGTGCATTGCTGGTGCAGCCTCAAGAGTGAAGGCCCAAAGGAAGAAGGCTAGAAAGAAGGAGAGTTTGAAGGACAACATTTTGGGTTGTTAACTGAAGTGATGCAATGACTGGGTAGGTTTGACTATGTGCTTGCTGCTATCACGAAAAACTCAACTGGGTTGTTCGCCCTTATATGTCCTTTGGGGTCCCTTGCTCCCTTCTCCCATCGAGAACAGGTGACGAGTATTGTACTTACAATGAGTCTGCTCCATGCTTCAGTACCGCATTCGGTCACTATCGTCCTGTCTTGGGGCCCCTCGGGAGGAATTTGCAGGGACGTGGGCCGCACTGAGACAATCTTCTAATAGAGCTGTTTGCGACATGAAACTATTTCTGGTCCCGCCAGCCCCTTCAACTTATGCTCCCTCTCATCACATGAACCCTTTTATCAGGATAAAGCTCCTATGAACAAGTTTTAAACCCCTCATATAAGCTATTTCCTTGGCCGTTGAGATCGTCGTCAATGTTGATTTGGCCCTCGTGGAAAGGGAAGGCTGGTACTTGTGAGACATTTTCTCAGTAATCACGCTACATGTGACATTGTGGGGATTACAGTATCACGATTCGAATGTTGCCAGGCAGCGATCAGGATCAAACCTACATCAGAACCATGAAGTTGACGTGTTAATCTTGTTCGTGATATTGACTTACATGGAGGCCATACAAGAAGCGTGACTAATCGAGAATGTTGTTCCGAACCAATAGAAACCTGCCAAAACTCTTTTTCACAGTAAGCATCCATAGTGGCACGGGCGTCGATGGATCTTGACAAGTTGCATTTCTAGCGACTTCGATTTATGATAAAAAGAAGTGTCCTTTTTTTTTTTTCATTTTACTTTTGACTGAGTCATATCTTGTGGTTTCATAGCATATAACGGAAAATCATACTCATTTACTTGTTCATCCTTTCTGTTTTCTCATTTCTGATTCCAAAGCCTGTCACCACTTTACTTTGCGATCCCTTAAACTCACTGCAGTTGTCTACCTACCCTTGAGTTCTCTGACTTTGTACACTTTTAAACTTGCCCCCTTCAATACTTTGCTCGAGGGTTTACAAGAATCACCAATAATACTCCCTGGTCTCAGGTCGGATATTAGATCCTGGCCACCTTCACTAGATATTCAACCTTGAAGAGCTCTCGCTTGTTCAAGGCCTCAGATATTCAGTATGGCTCCCTCAAGGGCAAAATCCTTGTCGCTCATGATCGCCCTCGCCCTGGGTATCGTCCTCTGCATCTTCGCAGCACCAACACTCGCCTCAGCTTCAGCTTCAGCTGTAGCCTCACAGCCATCTCCCGAGGCAGATGTGCAACTCATCTGCCACACAGATAACCCCAAAGACTGTTACCCAAAGGTGTTTCAACCAACAGATGAGTTCCAGGTCGTCCACGATGATCAGGAACTTCCTCACGGACTCCATGTCCGCCTGAATATGTCCAACGGCAAGAAGGAGGCCAAGATCAATGTCCCCGATGAAGGAAACCCTGCACTCGAAGGCCTCCCGGTTGACCAGGCTGTTGTTGTCGTCGATCAGCAGCAACAGGAGGATCCCCAAATTCCCAAGGGCGCCCCAGCTTATGAACCTATTGGTAAAATCAAGGAGCCCGAGGGCGAGGATTTCGTCGGCAAGCCCTTCTTCACCGCCATGAGGATGCTGAAGGCTGGCGAAACGGGCCAGGGCAATGAGCTCGACGATGCGCTAGAGGGAATGGAAGAACTGTCACATGATATTTACTACGGTCTCAAGGTCACCGAAGACCCGGCGGTGTTGAAGGCTCTCTTCTGCATGATGGCAGATTCAGATGTTGCCTACCCTGCTAATATCACTCCTCGGGATCATCAAGCAGCTGCCATCCTCGGGGCCGCGCTGCAGAACAATGCTGCGGCCTTGAAAGAGATCACCAAGCAGTGGCCTAGTCTCATGGAGGGTCAGTGCCCTAGCAACAGCAAGTCTCTAAAGGAATCTTTCTATACACCTCTTGTGCCTGCTCATGTCCCATCGTCGCTCAACTCCAAGACGTTGGCCTCCACAGCGAAAGCCAAGGTTGGGGCTATCAACGGCCTCATCAAGAGCGATGCCATCCGAGAGGAATTCCTCAAGAACGACGGCATGAAGCTGTTGCTCGAGGTGCTCGTGCCCGAAGGCAAGGAATGGGATACTACACAGCGCAAGGTCGGCCAGTTGGTTCTAGATACTTTCCTGGATGAAGACATGGGCGCCAAGCTCGGTCAGTGGCCTCGCACGGAGCGAGACAGCGACGCAAAATGCCGAGTCTTTGAGACAAGTACTGGAGAGGGGTGCTGGGACTACCATGTCGCGAGGATCCTGAAGGAGAACAAGAGAGACAGCGGACATTGGAGCCGGGATCTACATGATCGGCTTGCGGCATTGAGGAAGAGCGGAAAGGTGCCTCCTCGGGTTGAATTGTAGATTCTAACTAGCACAGCATCAGTAGCATAGGTAGCGAGCGTAGCATCTGCCAAGCGAGATTATTAAAGGCAGAGCAATAGAGAAACTACACAATTCAAGCTGTAGGGAGTAAAAAATCGAGTATTGCGACATTCTACATGTGAGATTGCTGTGCCCAAATGTGGTGCAATTGAAGGATTGATCCTGATGTGGTTCGCTAGATTGAGCTCGGTGCAGGAGAAATTCGGACATTACATTGACCTTACTCCATCTTACAACCAACCAACAAAACATTCATGGATCTTGCTGACACCGGATCCTGAGATAACCAAGTACCTCTAACCTACTGACCTTGGTACTTATATACCATAGTCGGGCCCCGTTTTGATACGTATTTCTGCTTTCCGGCTCTTTCGGACCAAAAACCTCAGTCTCTCTCGTCTAAAATGAATCAAGACGTGCCCTTCCAGCTGAGGCATGATAAAAAAGGTCGTGGAATCTTCTCCACCAGAGCCTTTTCTCCAGGCGACATCATCCTCCCATTTACACCAACGATTCTCATCCCCTCACTATCTCATATAAAAACCATCTGCAGCCACTGCTTCAAGCCGGCTGACGTGCGCTCCTGTTCCGGCTGCCATGCTGTGTCCTACTGCGATGCCGGCTGCCAATCTGCAAACTGGACTGCAGTCCACTCCAAAGAGTGCAAACTACTGCGTAAAGTGACCGAGCAAGGACACCCAGGCATACCGACACCCGTACGAGCAGTGATCCAGGCGCTGGTGAAGCCTGGTATTGGCGCTGCGCTGGAGACCCTTGAAGGAAATGTCGAGTCTTGGAGGAGGAGTGACAAATGGGCCGACATGGAGATGATGGCCATGGGGGCTACTGCGTTTACTGGGCAGGGCACGGGTCAAGAGGAATTGCAGAAGACGCTGGCTCTACTCTGCAAGGTAAGTCTCCTCAGAACTGCATGGCAGCAGGACGGTCAATGTACTGACACACTGCAGATTCAGACAAATGCCTTTCATAGATATGATGCCGATCTTGGCCAGGTTGGCATCTTTCTCGAACCAAAGCTCGCCATGGCCAACCACTCCTGCACCCCCAATGCTATGGTGCAGTTTGTTGGCAGGAAGGCCATACTGAGAGCTGAAAAGCCGATCAAAGTCGATGAAGAGATTGAGATCTCTTACACCGGTATGTCTCCCCATAAGATATCCTCAAGATGCCCACTGACATGCCATCAGATTACACGTTCCCTCGGTCCAAGAGACAACATGCACTCGCACCGTACTTTTTTGATTGTCAATGCCCTAGATGCGAGAAAGACCTCAACGTCTACCAAGTCTGCGCCGCCTCTCCGATCATCAATATGAACCGCCATAGCCTGGTTGCTGATGTCGGCAAGCTTGGCAAGCACCCTGCTGCAACAGATTCGACCAAAGCCTCAACGGCTACGAGTTTTAGCGAGCAACTATCTGACCTGATAGATGAGAAAGACACTACCTTGTCACCAGAGGATCGTCGAAGAGTACTTCGAGCTCGTTACCAGCAATGCAAAGGACTGACAGCCCAGAACCTTTGGGCAGTATCACCGCTCCCACAGCTGCTGACTGAGGTATCGATCCTATACATCGAAGAAAGCAACTTTATATATGCTTTGACTACGGCATGCTTCGTCGCGACTTCCAGCGAACCTTATCGACATGTCTTGCCATATCATCCTATTCGCATCAAGGGCCTTTTGCTCGTCGCCAAATTACTTGCCAACACGGCAGCTGACACAGCCTCACTCGGCAACTCACAAGCCGTGGCATCAAAAGGGGATATTAACCAGAGGGCTCTTCAGACACTGCAGGATATTGACCAAGTTTCCTTGTGCCAAATGCTTCTCATCATGATTATAGCGTCTGTTCCCAGAGACTATGTTCGAGAATGGGAGGTCTCGGCCACCGCTCAGCAGATGCTGGATGAGATCAATGAGCTACCAGGAAGAGACCAGGAGCTGTCCCTTATCAACACCTGGAAAGAGAATCCTGAGAGTGAACAAGCTCGAGCCTTTTTTGAGTATGCTGTAGTGAAGCAAGTAGATTCTCTGGCAAATTTGGGACTTGAGATACTTGAGAGGGACCTTGGCTATTGAATAGGGATAATAATCTAGTGTTCGTTTGGGAACCGAATAGATTCTCGAATTGATGATTTGGGTACTTATTTATCCTTGAGGGCCGTAACATCGATAGGTCTTTATATCTGTGTCAACCCCCCTGGCGCATACCAGGCGTGTAAAGTGGTTAAGCTTACAGACACGCTCTCATTGGCCGATCTCACAACAAGCTTGCTCCGGCGCCCCGTTGTCTTCTAGGCTACCTTAGGCTAGCTTGCTAGCTAGGTCCCTTGAAAAACCGCCTGGCAAGCAAATAGGTACGTACCTTTAGCACTGTAGTCTGTCTGCATTCTTGGATCGCCATAATTTTTTTATTCCTTTCAAACATTGTTGCCTCAAGACGTGATCAATTTCCACGATTCTCCTTCTGGCGGCGTATTATTTGCGCTCGCACTCGCATAAAGTTCGTAATGGGTAAGAAAGCAAAGAAAAAAGCTGCCAAACTCGTCAACAAAGCCCTTACAGCCCTAGGACCTGATCAAATCCCCGATCCCATCGACAAGGCCTCTTCAAGCGACAATCAAGATGAGGTCCAACCCTCCGACAAGTTCGACCAAGGTGTTCCTGTCACGACGGCCATCGCGACTCTCGAGAAGGATGCGTCAACACAAAGCGACGGCAGCCTGAAGCGTTCTAATCCTCATGACGCGGACGACGGCGGAGAGTGGCAGGTCGTTTCACGGGCCGCGAAGAAGCTCAAGAAGGTCCCTAAACCTGGCAAGAATTATCCCACCATTGCATTCTCACCTAATGCGCGACTGCAATCCAAGATCAATATTTCACAAATGCGAGACCTGGTTACATATATCTTTGCCGACGGAGCTGGCCCTCAATGGATTGGCATTACCCATCGTCCAGCGTTCCGAAAGATTGTGGCTATAATGATACCCGGTATTGAGGAGGCCATGTTCAAACACAACGTTGACTTCGATACATATAACGATGCTGATCGGGAGGGAAATCCTGTTGCAACGTCGCCGGACGACTATTATCCCCGGCCGCTCAAGAGAGAGCGCCTGCCCGAGGCTCTGAAACCATTCGCCGATATGTTCGCGCACCTGTGGCCCGTCAAGACACCCGGTGATGATAGACACGGGAAGATGCATTCGCCCCTGGCCGCTTTCCTAACAACCCCCACCCCGAAGGAAAAGAATGGGCCAAAGAAGGGCATCAAACCAGCACACGAGCCTTCGGGATGGAAGAACGAGAGGACACCCATCACTGAGTTCCTCTGTACAGTTGATGATCTGACTGACAACGGCTACTTGGTTCATCCAGCTATGCTGGAAGGTGTTGCCAGAGATCAGTTCGTTCTCCCCGAAGGTTGGGTCATCACCCATGTGAAAAGCCTTGAAGAAGGTCAAGTCCCAGAAGACGAAGTTGAAAAAGGCAGCATCACACAAGGACGAGATATTCTGGCCCTGGATTGTGAAATGTGCATGACTGGAGAGGGCGAGTTCTCTTTGACAAGAATCAGCGTAGTCGACTGGTTCGGCAACGTTGTACTCGATGAACTTGTCAAGCCTGATAAGCCCATTACCGACTACGTCACCCAGTTCTCTGGCATCACAGAAGAGATGCTTGCACCTGTAACAACCACATTACATGACATTCAGCAGAAGCTACTAGAACTCCTGACCCCTCGCACAATCTTGATAGGACACTCTTTAGAGTCAGATACCAAGGCTCTCCGCATCACTCACCCCTTTATCATCGACACATCCATCATTTATCCGCATCCCCGCGGTCCTCCTCTCAAATCGTCTCTAAAATGGCTGGCGCAAAAATATCTGTCAAAGGAAATCCAAAAAGGTGGTGCAAATGGCCACGACAGCATCGAAGACTCCAAGACATGCCTCGATCTTGTCAAACAGAAGTGTGAAAAGGGTAAGGCCTGGGGAACATCTGACTCACAGGGAGAGAACTTGTTCCGCCGACTAGCGCGAGCTGGAACTGCATACAAGGCCCAAGGGGGGGCTGCAGGTGGCGCGGAGGTCGGCAAGACGAGCGCAGCTGTTGACTGGGGTAATCCATCTAAGGGGGCTGGAGCCGGCGCAACTCATCAGCTCGGCTGTAAGAACGACGAGGATGTAACTAACAACGTAATTCGTGCCGTGCAGGGAGACCCGGATGGCCTCGAAATCCGCGGCGGTGGAGTTGACTTTGTCTGGGCGAGAATGCGAGAGATTGAGGCCCTTCAAGGCTGGTGGAACCGTAACCGCGTCGACAACACAAACAGCGACGGTGGTCCTCTACAAGACCCCGAGGCCGTTTCATCCGACAAGTCAGAGCTCGAGCGGGCCCTCGTACGCCTTACAGAGCGTCTCACGCGCATCTATGCTGCCTTGCCGCCCTGCACAGCCTTCATGTTGTACAGCGGTTCGGGCGACCCGCGCGAGATGTCGCGTCTGCAGAAGGTGCAGTCACAGTGGCGCAAGGAGTACAACACACCCGGCAAGAACTGGAACGACCTGAGTGTCAAGTGGACTGATGTGGAGGAACAGGCGCTCAAGGAAGCGGCGCGCAAGGCTCGGTCAGGCATAGGGTTCATCTCGGTGAAGTGAAATACCAAAGGGACGCAGAGGTATCAGATAACAAAGGTCACGTCGCAACCGAAGACGAAATGTCACATGCGTAACAGATACATATCTTGCTGAGGGACTGTTTATGGTACGACAAAAAAAACTATTTGCATATGAGCAGACCGCCGCTTGTTAAAACATGCACAAACAAACGAGACCAAGTAAAGCAAGGATCATTACGACTTCTCATTGGAATTGTGCCCAGTAAATCTCGGCTCTTCATCGTCCCAAGCTGGTGAATCATATCCAGAACCTTGGCAGCATACACCTCCACAATTATATAACTACACTTTCATTCCCAAAAAACCTACTACATAACACAGTAGACATGCTGGGGCTTTGATGACCCTTGTGTAAATCCCCCTCCCTGAACCAGCTTTTTGTTACGCCAACGCTAGTATGGACATTCTCAAAAAGAACATATCCCTAAACACAAAAGAAAATTGACTCAAGGCAGTAAGGCTCAAGTAATAAAAATTTGCCATAAAAAATCCCGTATGTAACGCCTTCTCGTTCGTTTGTACTTTCAGAGTTCGAGTTCCTTCGTGAAGAACCTGCAGCTGTGACTGAATTGTGTTCAATTCATAACCAAGAATGAGGGAAAGTGAGCATATGTGCTCATGTGCAAGGATCTTGTGGACCTTGGTCTATAAATCGTGTACATGGTTTCGCCCCTTGAGGCAACCAAACAAAAAAGAAACTAGTATTAGATTGGAACCCGAGAAGGGTGTGTAGTGGCTGATCATGTCGACGAGTGTGTTATGGCAAGCAACATAGAAGAGTGACCAATAGACCTCCGACTTGGCTAGGTATAACAGCAGAAATATCAAGTGCGAGGTCTGACAGGAGGATCTTCGACAAGCTCAGCGGAGCTGCCTAGCAGATCCACGTCACGGTGCAACGGGTCAACTCGGCTGACACCATGCTGTGACACCATGCCAAAGCTGGCCGGCCGTTCATCAACTGAAGGGCCGAAGTCGATGTTGGTGAACTCGCCGGGGAACTCCATGGACGAATTGGACGACAATCGTTTTTGGGAGTGGGTTCGCTCAAACGGTAGTCGCGATGACGCTGATAGCGTAGCACGGTGGTGACTTGAGGTGCGGCTAACAGCATCGGGGTCTCCTCGCCACTGAGATTCAAAGGATATCGTAGAGCCTGGCATATTCATGAGGGTAAGAGATGGCGCTCGGCTGTGATCGCTGCCTCCAAAGTGGCCAGAAGCACGCTTAGAGCTCTTCCGAGGAATCTCTGGGGCATCATCATCCTCAGCTTCGCGCAGTGCGATATGCGGCGCCTTGGACAAAGACTTGCTTGGCTCTCGAGGGAAACTCTCACTGCCGGCACTGAACGTACGTCGGGGTCGCTCCAGCACAGGACTCTCCGGCTCAGAGTCTTGAGGATCGCCGTTGTCATCTAGTAGAGCACTTTGAGGTTGACGTCCGGGAGACCGCCTTGGTCGAGGCTCGTCTTCATCATCTGAGTCAATTGGACCGTTCCGTAGTACGCCCATAGCCACTGGAATACCTTCAGGGGGCGACTCTCCACCATGCCTAGCCATCATGGCTGGAGGCATCCGTGAGCTCCTCACAACTTCGAAACCCTTACCCTTCTCCTTTGTCTTTCCGCCGAATAGATTCCGGAACCAGCCCGAGGCAGTAGCCACAGGACCAGTTGGATCGGCGGGACCAGTTCCAAGTTTCCGGCCCGGGCCGTCCGAGTTCAGCGCGGGTCCACGAACCCCGTAGTAAAAGTCAACCTCGCGAGTGGCATAATCGGGTCGATTTGGAGGTATACTGGCTTGAGAGTATCCAGCGGGAGGGGGCGCTGGTGTTGCTCCTCGAGAGATATCTGCATCCATATCTGCAGGATCGCCTAGAACTCCAGCTGGGTTAGCGCCTTTGACATCTGCTGTGTTAGAGCCACCAGGTCCTTCGGAGTGGATGGACTCGTTCATCGTCTGTCGTCTTCGAGGAGGTCGATAGTAAGGATCGGCAGCATCTATTGATTGTGTAGGGTGATGGCGAGCAGCGCCGGGGGAGGGCAGGAACGAAAATGCACTCCTCTCCCCAGGGGTGTTGGGCATGTATGAGCTGCTGCTATCCACATTCTGCGGCATGCCAGAGTAAACATCGATGCTGTCGAGCGCCGAGCTGCTCCTATGCCGAGGGTTCATGAGTCCACCGAGGCTAGCACCAGACTCGCTTCGAACCCTTCCGCTTGGCATGGCATATCCTGACTTGCCGCTATCGTCCACGTCCAACATTGCTGCAGTCGACAACTGGCTTGCTCGGGATGGACCAGTGTTACGTTGCTGTGTGTTGCGGCGAGACAGCTGTCGCATACCAAAGATCTTTGTGAGTCCGCCACGGGTCAGACCTCGAGCGTCGTCTCCGCCAGCTCCGAGCATGCGAGCCGCGACTTCGATAATGGTCTGCAGTGCGTTGAGGAAGAAACCAAATATCAAAGCCGCGCCGTGGATTCCTAAGATGATGTAACCAATCCAACCCTTGTCGCCCTCAGAAACATCCAGAGTAGGCACGAATGCTACCATTAGTAAGATGGAAATTAGACGAAGTGTTCCAAAAAGTGTGTGATAAGCGTTCATCGCCGTTGAACGCTGGAACGGCCGGAAGGCATGGATGGTAAGGATGTGAATCACTTCGCAAATGGCGAGCAGTACCACCTGAGCGATACCACTAGGCTGCACGGCACCGACAGTGATACCCCGGAGGAATGTTAGGAAGACGGGAATGAGAGCGAACCCAGCAGCCTCGTCGGAGTATGTATTATACAGAGGGCCGTATAAGAGAACAGTCGGCAAATCATCGTAGAGGACGGACTTTGGCCTTGTTCTGATTATGAGATAAAAGAGGTATGCCGCGAAAATTATGAGGAGAACCAAGGTAACGACGGCAAGGGCAATCGTGTAGGTCGGAGAATCACCAGCAGTGACTAGCTGAAAGCAAGACAGAGCGATGATCGGAAATAAGAAATAGTTGAAGATAATGCGGACGGCGTTGCCAACGGAAAAGGGGAGATTCTTTGAACGCAGATCTTCCTCGGGGGTGTTGTTGATTTTTCGGAATAACCACTGCACTGCAAATGCGCCCTGAACTAGAACGGTAACAGAAGCAATGCACACACATAGCCAAACCATCATACCGGCCCAGATATCTCTACTCTCAGCCATGCCAACCAATTGACCAAGCTCTTGAAGTCCATAAGTAGCATTGGTGACATAAATACCGTCGACAACGCTCTGCCATGATGGGGCATCGGCGACAAAGCTCTCGTTGAACATTAGAGTCGACCAGGCCATCTGGCTGACGATGGGTTGATAGAAGCCGGGATAGTCAAGAGTGAGGCCACCGCTCAACGCGATAAATTGGATATACTGAAGGCAATCTCCAAAGCCCGGTGTGACAAGACGAAGCAGATCAACATCTCGACCATAATTGGAGGTCCAGTGGAAGATATCAGATGAGCCCCAGGGACTAAAAATGGACGAGAACACGACTGCAAACCCTGTAAAAAGGAGCACTATCATGGGCAAAAACTTGAGTAGCCACGAGAGATCTCCCAGATCCGGGGTCACCGCCATGGAAACACAGCCAATCTGAGGAGCATCGCGAGTCCCATCGATTATTGACATACTAGGTGCTAGGGACGCAAACGCATAAGATGAGTAGGCGTCCCATGTGATGTTCATGGAAGGTAACTGGTATGCATCACTATAGATTTGTGGTCAGTGCATCTCTCGACTTCAATTCATGAGTTGTTTATGGACAAGGACGTACCTATAATCGACTTGTCCAAAGTAAGGTCCAAGCGGGCAAGATCCGTTTACCAATGAAGTGCTGCAGAAATTGAATTTGCCGGTGTTGTACGGAGCATATGTCAAGAAGTGAACCTTGGGGAAGTAGGTCGTAGCAGTGTTGTAGCCATCTTTCTTCTGGGGGGTCACGGCGATTTTGCCATTGATATCGTTAGGATCCTTCCAAGAAGGGTCATCAGGCGGTGGCATCGCGCTGCCATTCCGGGTACCCGTGACGTTTCCCCAAACAATAACTCGAAGGCTGTGTTTCTCGTTCTGGGTATCGAAGACGGCATCGGCATATAAGGGGACCCATTGCAGCCTCGTCGGCTCGTGCAAGCGGTAGGCGTCGCTGAGGCAGTTTGTGAAGGGGATCCTCACGGCGTGAGCAGGCGACACGGCGTGCATTGCAATGAGAAGAGCGACGAGGAGACTTTTCGACAGCTGGGATATTGTGCTGTATCGAGGGAGCCACGCCCTTTGTCGAGGGACAGCTTGTGTCATGGTTGTGGAATAACACTGATTGCACGAGTGACCAGAAGAAACTACGGGAGCGAAGGCAGCAGGCGCGGAGCCAGATATCGGGGATTTCGATGACCGTGCCACATGTCGCCTCCTGGGCAGGTCTTGGATGAGGCCGCGATGGTGTGAGTAAGGGCGGCAATCTTGCGGACAGTCGACAAGCTGTTGACTGGTCAGACCAAGCTGCATAGCTTCGAGATTAAGACTATCCAAGAAGCTGGAATAACCAAGGCTGTTGAAATTTGCCAGTGGACTCAAAACTGTGAAGGCGAACAAGAGGATCGGAGAGGTTCGTGGTGGCTCAGACGGAGATCATCTTGGGTGTCGAGAAGAGTAAGCCGACAGAATATTAGAGGGCCGACCAGCAAGCGAGCAAACGAACGAAGGAGCGAGCGACGCGATTCTCGAGAGATGGCAACGGATGTGAGATGATGTTTGTTTAGATGACCACGGATCAAATGCTGATTGCTACTAGAGTTATCTACGATGGGTAGACAAGGCTGATAGAGCTACCTGAAATACAGAGATAGGGAAGCGAAGTGAAGCGAAGCGAAATCGATTGACGGAATGAGCGAGTGAAGAATTAGGCAGGAAGGAAGAAACCAAAGAAAGAAGGAGGGAAAAAGGCCCAACAGTTAGTAGGTAGGTCAGTAGGTAGAGCAGCAAAATGCGTGAGCGAATAGGTAAGGTAGGTTCTGCTGTGCGCAATGCAATGGTCGTGTGTGTCGATCGAACCTGACTGATGGATTCTTTTTTTGGGAGGGCAGCAAGGGAAGAGAGACGCCCTTGTCCCAGTCGTTGAAGTGGGAAGAACAATCTAACGGGGGGGCCATGGAGAAGTATCAGGTACATGTCAAGTCAGCACTGGGGATAAAACGCTAGAGGGGCCTGTGAGTCTGTAGAACGCCCCGGGCCAGACTGGCAGTGCACACCTGCATGCACCTGAACTAGCTGCTGGCTGTAGGGAGCTGAACTGGATGGACGGGATTCTGCTTCCCGTCATACCTAACCTCACGAAACCGTCGCCGCCAGTTGACGATGGATCCCCCCCAAATGTCCTTGGCTTCCAAGGTGAGGATCTGCAAGTATAAGTGGATTGTTTCCTGGTGAGCATTACGAGGTCCAACTTGGAATTTCTTCAACCGACCCGTATCTCATGCTTCTTGTGTCTCATAATGCACCATGATTTACGCTTAAACCTCTCTCCTCTTAATCAGCCCTGGCACGAAGGAGTTCAACACCTGGCCTCGAGTGAGATTTTGTGGAATGGATATCCGTACCTTACTAAGGCGGATGGAAGGATTCGGGTTTGGAGGGAGCTACATCGGCTCTGGTGTCTGCTTCAAAGCTGGGCATTGTGGCTGGGTCCACGCTAAGAACGCATGTCCTATCTTTATCTCAGGCCATCTCAGGGCTCAACTCATGGATGCTTATCAGGAGACGACTTCCATTGATTTGTGCGACCAGTTCAGATTATCATCTAAGAGATGCTGCATGTAAGAGGTGACCATTTCTTCTAATCTCTCTAGCCTCTGCAGTTCTTGTCCTACCACATAGAACTGCCTCTCTGTTAGGGATTACCTCTTCCAGATGAACCTCAAGTATCCGATACTTCCATGTGTCCTGCAGCTTTCGTAAAACAAATCCCCTCCCATTGGATCCCAATCTGCGCTAGCCTTTGACGTTTAGCGCAAAACGTCATGGCTTGCGGCTTAGATTGAGCCCGATGATGGAGCTGTCCCTTCTAAAAACGGGCAACGGCCGCTGGATAACACCTACAAATCTTTCCATCATTTGATCGACGTTTTGTTCAGGTACCTAGTCTAGGTTGTATTTAAGGTATATATCATGATCCGATATTTCGAGTTCAAAAGCGGTCTTCACTCCTCACCAACATAACCAACTTGTTACCCGCTGTTTCTGAGTTAAATCCGGATCAGAGATGCTGGAATTCCAAATTTTCAACTCATCAATGCAAGGAGGCAATCTTGTCAGCCACAGCCACGATTGAGCGGAACGCAACGTACTCCCTACTTCTCTGAATTTGATGCTTTTCACATACAGCGTTGTATGCAGTGCACATATACGCTGCTTACTCTTATACATGATACTGCGGACTCTTAATTGGACGCCATCACTTGTTACAAGTCACGTCAAACCCGGCCTCTTCTTCCCAGCAGCTCAAGTCTCGATATCTGGATGCGGGGTGGGTCTGTGTTTAGCTGAGCTGTTAGTCATCACCACATCGAACCACACGTTACAGAACAGAAGGACTCCATTTCATGTCAGTTGCTTCTACTCCGTACTAACGTCGACTCACTCTTCGACTCGTGGAGTAACTACAGCGCAGATACGAGCGGGAGTAGGGCCAGCGTGGGTATTCCCGTTCCCATCTTGACCTTCGCCTAGGCCCTACGGAGTATTCGTTGACCATTTTCACGAGAGCCTGTTACAGTAGTGCCAAACCTAACATGTGGACGGACCAACCGAGGGCTATTTTCAGCAACATCCATCCATCCACCCATAACAGTGGAATCCATGCGCTCCAGTCTTAATTCTTCAGCTCATCTCTACCGTAACCATACAGTTTATACCGGCAGTCTCCTCTGTTGTCATCAAGAACTCTATGCAAAGGGATATGTAAGCTCGCAAATCAGTAACCCTTCTTTTCACGTACCGAGATGGTCTGTTTTACTAGCTCCAGTCACACAATCCACCTACGACCCTTGTCCCTCAATTGCTACCGATTCTTCCGTCAACGTTAGGCGATGATATACCTTCCCTCTTGGTTGCCTGGAATCTGGTTTTGAGGTCCCCATCAACCTCCACTTCGCTTCAAAGTCCCCCATCCATCGATATACCCGACATCTTCTAGCAAATTCCAAGCCAGCCGCAGCATTACCATGTCAATATCTCATGTTTTATCTTGCCCGCCATTGGGAAATCGTTCAAAACGCCATCTCGATGGATGGCCAGCTCATCATTGGGTCATCAAAGGGTTCCATCAATGATCTATACCCCTGAACCCTCTCCCTCACACTTCAACTACACCCTCTCGCCAGCAACACAGTCTCAGTCGCCCACCCGAAAATCATCCACCCACCATCAGAGCATGAAATATTCTGCTCCCCGTTGATGACATTTCGTAGATCCTATTCTCTGATAGTGATGTGGGGAGGAGGAGACCTACGTAGCCTGCCTCGGGACTTTTTGGCTCTATCACCAGACATGTACCAGCTATGATCCCGTACATACTGACTTACCCTGTGGCCTTGTTGTATCTAGGATTTGCTGGTTTTACGAATAATAAGCTACAACGGAACTTGGAAACGATCAAACACTTTAGCCGCTATGACCGCCTTCTGGGCTGATGTTTCTTGGTCTTATTGGCGTGCTCTCTATAAACACCTCATCTTGAAGCGGCTTGTCTAGCCTAGCTAGCTTGCCAGTATGCTTTGCGTACCACCTAACTAGTAGAGAACTTACGTTTCAGGATTAACAAACTAAAGTAGTTGCAGTAATATCTAACTGCGGCTCCCAGCAGATGCTACTAGCTGCATCGGGGTTGTCTTAGATCCAGTACAAACACCATCCTCAGGTTCAGCTTTAAATTCCTAGTGCAATTTCATTAACTATCTTCTGCAGGCTGACCATGTAGCCCAGCAATCTAGCAAACCAGCTAGCCTCGTCAATTTAGTCGTTCAGTCGTACAAGCAATCTCCACAAGCGAATCCTCCTCCCTTTCCGTCAAGTTCCCTATAATTAACGGTATACGAATGAATGAACACCATGATTGCTTCCTCCAAAACATTATTGCGCTCGCGACCGAAACAAAACGCTTTACGCCTTCGATTTACCCTTCACTTCAGATCGAAGGGTGTACTCCACCGTGATAGATGGGTTTCCTTTCAGCCACGACTCTGTAACTCGTCTCAATCGCCTGTCAACCTCTTCAACCTCATCCATGTTCCTGAACTGTAGGGCCAGGCCTGGCTTCGTGGCTCGACCAGAGTTCACGAACTCAAGAGTAGCAGCTTGTAGCTCGCACATTCGAACCTCGATCTTGACTGAGAGATTCAGCGTGGAATCGTTTGGTGATATTGTTTCAAGTGGAAGTTTTGTCGACGCAATGCGTCTCAATCTCCCCCCGTTTGCACGGATGCGCTGTCGCTTCATGAGAAGGCGTCTAGAATCCAACCCCACGCTTTCTGAAATTGAAACGCTTGAAGCGCTTGAATCGCGTCGCTGTCTCTTGAATGATTTCGAGTCGAATCCCCCTTTGTGCTGGGCATGAATATGATCTAGCGGTGCTGGGCTGTATCCACCAGCAGCTTCTTCGTCCGACCATGTGGCTTGTGGCGGTGGTGTTCTCTGAAGTAAAACCTGTAGAGAGTGCGACCACGGCTTGTGCCTTTGGAGTTGACTTCGTTCAGAATCCTCCGTGCCTCCTTGAGGGGTTACATGATTGTGTGGTACTTGATCGGACAACCAAGATTGCGCATAGGCCTGAGAGGAGAATTCTCCAGGGCTAGAAGGATGCTAGCCTTCCTGGCCCTCAGAGTTCGCATGACTATTGTGCAGCATTTCCTTAAGATGTGCATCCGAGTCGTCACGGCTGATGCTCATCGGTGGATTTCTGCGGTTAAGTAGTCCATTGCCATACCAAACTTGGTCCGATCGACGTCGGCCATTGGATGCTGTGGGACCACTTCCAGGGAGCAAGCGGCTTTGTCTTAACCCATCACTGCTTCGCCCGTTGACTGAAGGTATCAGACTACCTCGAGAAGACCTCTGGGCTCTGGCCGAGATATTGTTGGTGGATTGTCGACGAGAATCACGACGGGTTGGGTTACCGGCACCAGTAGGATCTGATGATGGCGGTGTTTGCAGATTTGCCGGCAGTGTTAATTGCAAGTCTGGCATTGCATTGCGGATTGACTGCTGTCCCAAGAGAGGCCTGAAAGGCTGGCTTAGGAAAGGAATCTCACGACGTGGAGATGTGTGAGGAGATGGAACGGCATATGGCCCAGCAAATGGAAGGTCGGATGTGGACTCATCATCACTTTCGTCTTCGTAGTCTTCTTCCTCGTATTCTCGGAATAGGTTGAGGAGTGATTCTGACAGCTCCTTCAGCGGAAGGCGCCGACGATGAGAGGCACTCGTCAAATAACTCCTCGTGTGAGGGATTTCGGGCGTGGCAGTCTCGTCTGTTGGGATTTGGATCGGCTCATCCCTTGATGGGCGAAAATAGTCATCAATGTTACCGAAATGACGGTGTGAAGCCAATCCTCGACGTTGAGGGTTTGATTGCAATCCATCTCGGACAAGAGGAGTGCCAGCCCGTCGAGGTGTAACATGCACAGGAACTAGTTCTTCTGTGCCGTCCAGGTCGGTCGAAGCGGTTTCCCTTCGTGAAAGATTGACTGTTAATCGTGTCCTCATCATATCCCAAACTGCTGGGGCTTTCTTAGGACTCCTTGTCCCATCCAGGTTTCCCGATCGTGAGGTTTTCTTGGGTGAAGTGGGAACAGTGGAAGCGGCGCGAGAACCCCTTTCGCCACTTCCAGATACGTCAGTACCACCAGTAACTCTCTCAGGCTCATCGTTCAAAGAAGCGACAAGTTCTTGGTTGGTCAACAAGGGCTCTTTTTCTATGCTATCGAGACGTGCTCCGTCTCTTAGCCGTGTCTCAACCGTCTTCGAAGCCCATGGCAGAGGTGATAGGCTATTCTCCAACGCCACCAGCTTGTGTTGAGGTTCGTTGTCACCCAAAACCTTCTTCTTGTAAACAGAATCGCAGAGCTTCTGGAAACAGCTAAGGACGGCTGGTTCATCCACGAAAAGAAGTTCATCTTTCGAGGGTGTTATATTGGGGTCATACGATCCAGGTGAACACTGAATGCTGAGTTGCATAAATGCGTTGGAGGGTGCTCGTGATTTCTCGGGTGAGTTTAGAACTGCGGAAACACTCGATCTGAAAATAGAAACTAGCTTCTTTCCCGTGCCTCTGGATGATGAAATAGGTCGTGAGTCGACCGAGATGAAAGCTCCCTTCCCCTTGATGATATTGGCATCGGGGTCAGGCTTGGGTAAGGAGGCTACAATTTTCAGATTTTTGGACTGTACTTCGGTTGAGGTTGTTCCAGCGTAAGAGTCTGATGACACCGCCACGAGCTGACTTGTAAGAGTGTGACCAAACACTTGTGTGATAGCCTCTCGCGTGCTTGGTGTTGAGCATGGTGTGTAAAGCCACGGCTGGATTGAACTACCAGGTACTTTGAATGATAGTCTGATGTGTGGAAATGCGATCGCATAACCCTCTAGGAGTCGTCTGATATCTGCTAGGGTCTTTCGGCTCACTTTGATAGCATTTTGTTTCCGGACAGGAAGGTTTTGAAACAAATTCAAAGCTTGGACGGTTGTTCCGACAGGAGCGGAAACAGGCTGTTGGCTGCTAATTCCGCCTGATTTTGTGTTTAAGAGAAGTAGTGATGCAATGGGATCCTGGGCTGTTCGAGTTGTGATTTTGATCGTAGCCAGATAATTGGCACTAGCAAGAGCCTCGCCACGAAAACCAAGTGTCTCTCCTGCTTTCAAATGAAGTTCGTCGAAGTTTCGGAGCTTGCTCGTATGAGACCGACGCCCCAGTGACTTGAAGTCGTCCACCCGTATCCCACAACCATTGTCTCGGACTTGAACTTTGTCGACGGTGTTGGGAGCAACCGTGATTTCGATAGATGTAGCACCCGCGTCAATACTATTATCAACAAGCTCCTTGACCATGGAGAGGGGGTCTGGAAGCGAGGATGAAGACCGTAGGAGGTGCGCTGAAGATGGCGGCAACGCAGATATTGACATTGTGATAGTGAGATGGCTTGAAGATGGAATTGAGATATGAAATTCCCAGATAGTTTTGATGCTGCATTAAGACACAGCATCTGGTTGCCCGAGAGACTAACACGGATCATGTGGATATTATGCTGGTGGAGTTATATAAGAAGGGGATTTCAAGCAGGGGGTGTTGGAGAAGAGGAAGATGAAAAGGGAAGAAAAACAATTGAGACGAGTGGTGATTCTCGTCTGCCTTCCATACAATTCAAGAACATAGAGAGATTCTTTGAAGAAGGAGGTGATTCAGCCTCTTCCCTTAGTTCCCCTTAGTCCTTCCTTCCGACTAACACATCACACCAGCTGCCGCCAAGAGGTTAGAAAGGTCCGATCGAGGTACGTACCTCCAGTCCCTGCATTCCATCTCTATATCCAACAGGAGCGTCCAGGGCACCATTCTGTCCCTGTTCCCCTGTGACGTGACTATCTAGCCCCGCTGTGAGTAGCCCCGCGTTGTCTCTGGTGGGCGGATGGCGGATAGAAACCATCCATTGCTAAGGTAAGCTTCCTTTCATAAACCTAAACCATCCTCCAACCTCGTCTTTTGGTTACCTACCCATCTCAATTGATTGCGACAGCTACATCCCAATTGTCGACATACAGAAACTCCTCCGTCCCAGCATCCGACTTGATCTCGATCCCAAATTCCGACGATGTCTCTCAAGGGTCCTTCTCCGCAACACCACGATGGCTCTAGCCTGCGCATCGGCATTGTCCACGCTCGTTGGAACTCAACCATCATCGACCCTCTTGTGACCGGTGCCAAGGCGAAGCTCCTCGCAGCTGGCGTTAAGGAGTCCAATATTGTCATCCAATCTTGCCCTGGCTCCTGGGAGCTTCCCATTGCCGTCCAGCGGTAACCTCCCCGTTCCATTGTACCTATTGATGCCCAGTCGCTGACGTATTGCCATTTTCTAGCCTGTTCTCCGCTTCTCAAATCCAGGGCACCTCAACTGGTGGTCCCTCGGCAACCGACCTCCTGGCTTCGTCCACTACCGATCTCACCTCTCTTCCCGCCTCCTCAGGCGCCTTCGATGCCATCATCGCCGTCGGCGTTCTAATTAAGGGAGAGACCATGCACTTTGAGTACATTGCCGAATCAACTTGCCAGGGCCTTATGCGTGTGCAGCTCGACACTGGCGTTCCCGTCATTCTTGGTGTCTTGACCGTTTTGACCGAGGACCAAGCGAAGGCTCGTGCCGGTGTTGACGGTAAGGGTCACAACCATGGAGAGGATTGGGGTCTTGCTGCTGTGGAGATGGGTGTCAAGAGAAAGGAGTGGGCCAATGGCACCATTGATGGTTAAAACAGCAACGTGCATGACAAATGATAAAACATCGCATTTTGGACAAGGCGTGGATAACCTTTGCGTCCGTCAACGGACCGATGAAAGCATGACTCGGGCCACAGATGAACACCATTCCGAAAATGACCTCCCAATTAGTCAATTACCGCATAAAGATGTATCTATCATGCGCCAGTCTCAGTCCTAATGAGCCGGTGCTTATCATATCTTTCCGAACGACGCCCGGGTGAAAAGCACTTCTAGAATATACAATTGTATGTGGCTCTCCACTCGGTGGTTGAGTGAGTATTTCAACCCATGGATATCCAGATGCAAAAATAGAGCATATAAACCAATCTTACCTCCTTCTCTTTTGTAATAGTTCCACACCCGTTAGCCCTTCGAATTATATCATGGTTCCAAAATCGCTTCCCAGTCCCTTCTTTGACTTCCACATGCTGCGCTTCTTGTCTCGCTTGGCCTTCATCGCCTCCCACCCTTCCTCGTCATCATCATCTGAACCGTCGCCTGTGGCGCTTACAACGTTAATAGTAGACTTTCCCTTAGGGTCATCCCAGCGACCCAGCGCTCCAGACATAGTGTTGGTTCGTCGGTGGGGATCGGGGGCTGCAGCAGCGGGCATTTGAGATACTGGGCGATATCGGCCGGGAAGACCAATGTTGCTTCGCTCGGATGGTGCGATTGACGGAGTGTATCCCATAGGGGGCATGCCGTGAATCGAACCAGCGTATCCGCCAGGTGGTGGCAGGAAGGGAGCGCCTGAAGGTGGCGCTACCATGCTCATGGTACGCATTCCGGCGTCCATACGGCGGGGAGGCTCTAAAGCTGGCTCAAGCATCATTGAGTGGCGAGAAGAGAGGTCGTTCATAGATTGAGTGGCAGAGAGTCCTCCATAAGGTTGCATCGGTGGCATCATCCCGGGTTGCTGCTGCTGCTGGTTGTTGGTAGCCATCATTTGCATAAACTGCATCTGCATCTGCATGAACTGTGACATCTGCTGTGTCATTTGAAGCTGTGCTTGGTCTCCCACAGTGAGCTGTGGTGGCGCCATGGGCATAGGCATCTGTTGTTGAGACATGCCCATACCTGGCATGTTGTACATGCCGCCCATGCCGTTCGGAACGCCTTGGGGCATGTTGTCGAAAGGAGGTCCTTGGGGCCCGTTCATGCCAGGAACGAACTTCTGGCCATTTGCGTTGGGACCGCCGCGGCGCATAGCTCTTGAGCGTTCCTCACTGGCGATCACGCCAACCAAGCCTCCAGGGGGCAAGGATTGCTGAGGCTCTGAGGCAGGAAGGCCACCACTGAAAGTGAGCGACTCCCGCATAGCAGGTTTTGCGATACCTGCACCAACAAAAGGGTCCTGAGGAAGACCGCGGGCGAATGCAGGCAACATCGAATGGCGCTGGTTTTGACTGCTGCTCTCGCCCATTGCTGAGCCGGGTCTTGGGGGCGCCAGCTGGGTTGATGCTCGCAGGTTGGGGTTGGAGCCCATGGTGCTGAGTCTAGCGGGTGGTCGGTTCTTGCTGGGGAAGCCATGAGCCTGCAGAATGGCCAAAGGAACCTCCTCGTCGTCATCCTCGTCAGAAGCACCTGCCGGGGGTCCGGGAGATGGTGTCTTCATGAGGTGAAGCTGGGGTGCACTCATGGAGCTGGCCAGCCCGGGCCTTTCGTGCGATTGCATATCAGGCTGCTCTCCAGTGACTTTCATCATCTGCTGTCGATAGACTGCCATGTGAGCCTCCTGCTTTCTCCTCTGCTTTGCTTGCTGCTTCGACTTCTCGATCTCGTCCTCATCATCATCATAATTGATTTCATCGTCATCGTCATCATTGGGGGCTGACTGCATTACTCCAGCACTCGAATCGTGACGCTCCTTGTCTTTTCGGTATCTTTCGAACTGGGCCGGGGTCATGACCTTGTTGTTTCGTGGTGGGCTAGGAGCTCGAGAATTGAAACGGTTGGTGATGCGCGAAGAGTGAGCGGAAGTCCCTTCGAACAAATTGTCGTCTCCTCTGTTGAAGCTGCTGTTGAGAGGCTTCCTCTCGAACGACGAGAAGGAATCTTCGTTTCGTCGGTAACGGCCGGAAGTGGGGTTGGAGCTACTGGACTCGGAAAGCAACCTTCCGACTGCGATGGAATCCTGTAGCAACTTTGCGTCTTCATCCTCAATGATATCGGACGGCCGGTTTGACGTCTTGAAGGAACTCTGGTGGCGCGGAACCGGGGGCGGCACATCATCGAGCTCAGGGGTCCCAGGCTGAGATCCGAGAAGATTGTCGTCTTCGTTGCGGCTGTGCCACGACTCAGGGCCAGGCTCAACTTTGGTGATCTTGTTGATACTCAGAGGGGGCGGCTGGATGGATCGGTTACTGGTAAGTGAGCGAGGAGCCGCGGACCCGTCAGCCCTCATGGTGGCGACGCTCGCTCTCTTGTCGAAGGACGAGAACATGGAGCCGAAATCACCTCCCATATCCATGCCCCCATTCTCCATCTCTAACTTTGGCGGTGTAGCAGTGCTGGTTGTAGATTCGGTCAAGCCTCTAGATCTTCCACCAAAAGCATCCTGTTGAATGGCTGGAACGGGAGGGATGTCATTATTGTCAATCTTTGGGGAAGACGCGCTATGTTTTTTCTGGACCCCGAAAGAAAATGTTCGACCCGCTCGGTTCAGAAACCCGGACCCGCTGGATTTTACACCAGGTCGAGGAGCGATCTCGTGCAAGTTCTTCTTCTGGGAATGGGAATGTTTGGGATCGTCTTGGCTCTCGAGATTCGTAGAAGACGGAGCAGTTGAGGCATTGCTGTGCCTTGATGAGGTATCAGTTGATGTGGCTTTGGTCGTATTAGAGGCCCCACTTCCCCTGGAAAGGAGTCAGCGCCATGATGCATGACTTAGGTTGTGTTATTTTTATCTTTCCAGAACCAACGGCAGTCGTGCAACATTCCTTGGCGAGTCACACAGGCAGAGGAGGGAGGAGGCGGGGGATCGAAGGAAAAAAACTCACCTGTTGCCACTCTTGAGGTCGGCAAACATGTTATCTTCAGTCTCAAGTTCCAGGTGACTAGGCTTAGGAATGTGATGACCAGAGTTCCTGGCCATTCTGGCGCCTCCGTCAAATGATTTGCCGAGCGCAGGGTCGCTGCGCTCAATAACTCGGAATGACGATTGCTCTGGTGTTACTGAAGCATGCTGAAAATCCTCCGAGGTTGCGGTTGACTTCCGCCTGTTAAACGCAACACCGAATCTAGGCATGTAGAAGGTATAATAATAGAATATCGGTTTGGGATTAGATACAACTCATAAAAGAGACTCGGAACGATCCGAGCTGAGCTGAAGTTTTTGGTACTGTTTTAGTGATCGATATACGGCGGCGTTTTGGGCCTGGTAATATGAAAACGAAACGAAGATGTGGAACAAAGACTGCAGGCCGTGCGTTGATGCGGCGTTTGATAACGATAGCGAGGGTATTCGAACCGAACCGTGTCAAGCAAACAAGATGCGTATGATGGATGCGGATAACTGCATGATCGAGGGGGCGCCGGTCAGCTGGTGTTGGTGACAAATGATGCACTGAAAGTTGTCGCAATTCTTCAAGGTACAGCACGTAAAAGAATTGAGCGGGAAAGATAGCGGCAGAGCAGCAGCAATAAGCAGTGCAAATACAGCCGTGGGTATAATAGAGGATCGGGGACAAGACGGGAAGCTTTGTCGGAATCAAGAGAGTCAAGACAAGTTCCAGAGAAGAAGCATATAATCCGGGTGGTTGGAGGCATGTGTCATTGATCCAAGGCAAAGAGAGTTGAGACTCACATTATGATCTCCAGAAACGAAAGACGATTTGTATTAGGAGTAAAAAGTGGCTGGTTAAAGCCGGAACAAGACGATCGGGCAAAGGCGAGAGCGAGAGTGAAAGTATGTAATGTATGTATAGAAAGTAAGACGATAGAGGCTCAGTCTCAGTCGTCTCGTATCGACTCAGAGTCTCTCTTTTCGATGGGCAGAGACAGACTTATTGAATAAGACTTGACAGGCGGCTAACGTCAACGACAGAAACGCAACAGTAAAAAAGTTAGGAAGCGGAGATGATTAGGGGGGGAAGAAGCGAGTGGTAGTGGTGAGGTTTGAACGAGAGAAAGATGGCGAACGAGCAGAAGCGAGTCCAGTCTAGACCTGACCTGACCAATTCAGTGGTGGCCCGACAGGCTACATACTTAGGTAGATAGGTACATGCTACAGTACAAACAGCACCAGTCAGTACAGTTCATGGATCCAATTCAATCCAATCGACATGGATATTTAGGGCCATGGCCCATGGATAAGTGAACGGCCAAGCACAGACGGACCTCGAAGGGCACCTAGACGGGGGTTGGGGGTTGCACAGTGCAAATGTTGAAAGAGTGTGCGCTCTATTAAACCCCCGTGAACAGCGCACGGCCTCCGTCTCGATAGAGAAAAGAGTCGCTTTCTCAGAACCAGTGGACGAATGTGGAATGAGTTGCTTTTGCGATGTGATGCTATTTGATTCGATTCGATTTCATGTTATAACGTTGCGATCCCTATATAGAAGAGTATGGATAAAAGAGCGGTTCACAGAACAACCGAGGTGAGTAACTCAAGAACAACGACACATAGGTACGTAGGAGGTAGACAACAGCTCAGCTGTTGTGGCTATGACAAACTTTCGATCAACTCAAGTCAAAACCCGGCAACTGTCATCAAGTGAAATTTTGTGGAATCGGAATCTACATATCATCTCCATTGCATCAGAATACTAGAGGTATCAACCATCCGTAGACAGAGGCCTCAAGTTAATTGTCCCTGTACACTCATCGTCACAGCCCGTTCATCTAGTCCGTCCTAGCCCGTATCCTTTCCCGACTACCACCTCACTAGTGTCGTTGCTCCATGAGAACAGGCAACCCTTGTCATAGGAGGCACGGTCACCGCTGAACCAGAATGAGAGCCAGAGCCGCGGCCATGGCTTCGCCAATAGCATCCAGAGCTTCGGAGTGAGCATGTGGCATTGTACAGGTTCAGCTGGCCATAGATCAGACCTTCACGACAACTGATGCTACGAATGCAAATGCAGGCAGATCAAGACATGACATGGCTTGACGTATGTCCAATAGAACACGATTGTCTCAAAACATCCGAAACAATATCTCAAAGCCTTATTTCTTGGAGTGCCATCAATAATCAAGAGCTGATACTGAGGCTTGCTCATCTAAAAAGAGGCGTGGGCCAAGCCTGGACGGGCAAGCCCGCGAAGGCTACGGAGTTTAGTTCCGATAATTCAGCTACGGCACCTCCTCAAAGCCGCAAGGTGCAGAAACATTAATGATGAAATGCTGCACTTTAAGCCGGACATATCAAGAAGCCGGTACGCTAGTTGCAGGGGGAAATTGCGTGGCATTTAAGACACAACCAACAACCTCAATAGCGCTGTTGCTTGCATTTAGACCATGATCATGGCCATTCCTGGAAATCCCTTCAGCCTTGGGGATGTGTGGCAGATGGGAGCCATGTGAATAAGCCAGCCTGAATCTTTTCTTCGTGAGACAGTCTAAGCCCGGTCGACGCGGGGTGAACTGGGCGTATGATGAGCCAATGGGTTATGGTACCGGGCTTCAACG
Organism: Fusarium tjaetaba; assembly: GCF_013396195.1. Classification (NCBI taxonomy): domain Eukaryota; kingdom Fungi; phylum Ascomycota; class Sordariomycetes; order Hypocreales; family Nectriaceae; genus Fusarium; species Fusarium tjaetaba. The sequence continues at coordinate 25,747 of NW_023501628.1, read as the reverse complement.
TTTCACGCATCCATTGTTTTGCTGACGCGACTTCTTCTCGATGATGGAGACTTCCGTCGACTGCCTATGCAACTCACGACACGATATCTGTACAAGGGGACCTTCCATTATCTACCAGTTGCTGGATTACTCTTGGCCAAGAGTTGGTTATTTTTGTCATTGATAATGACTGGCAACTGTAGTAGGTAGGATGCCCAATATCAGGGTGCAGTTCTACACTTTATTAGCACAAATCGATCAACTGAATCTAAGTGATGAGTTATATACATGTATGTATGTACGAAGTATATTCACGATCAATCTTGATGACCCCTGGTGTTTTCTTCTCACAACCAAGGCATGGCTGCAATCTCTATTCAATACGCGCACAGTATATCCATTGTCTAGACTAAGGTGAAATACTGGAGTTCTTGTGGAGATAAGGGTTCAATGCTTGATTCTGCTTGGCATTTATCGACTCACAGCTATCTCTGTCATTGACTGAGACTCGGCATTCGTCTGTTGACTCTGTTCTATTGCATTCGAGCATCAGATATAATAGTACAAGACAATAACAGCCCGGGGCCTTCGGATATTGGATCTCAAAGAGAGTTGAGTTAGTCAATTATTGGCTGCATCGCTTGCGCCGTTCCCGCCCTGGCCGTGACCCTTTCCATTCCATTCTCTTCTCAAGACCCCTGGAGCTTTGGGCTCTGGCTTGCAGAGTTACGGGCTTGGGGTTGCGGACACAGGGGGGTCGTTCCCCACCACGATCCACGACAGCCGAGCAGCATCCACTGAAGGCCCCAAGCGAGACACGAGCAGAGAATTCCACATGATATGAGCCTGTGTTCATGGATGAGAGAGGATCTTTTACGTACTCCTCCACTTTAACCTTGGCCATGACCATGACCATGCTCTTCGCTTTCGTGATGTGATTTCCATTCCCATTTTAGATATCACTCGATTTTTCATCTTTTCCAAACATGCCCTTGTTCCTCGCTGACGTCGTTGATCTGCAGGAGGAGCCGAGTTGACGATCTCACAAACAAGAACTCGGGCTTCACGACGTCTTTTCACTTGCAGGACCAGCAAAACTTGGAAAGGAGCCGAGATCCAGGCATTGAGAAGATAACTCAGTCAATTATTGTGAACGTCGCCTCTCGCACTGTGCATGTATGCAACCTAATCGGGTACTAGGAAACTCAACGACACAGAAACTCAAACCTGATCGGGTCAAGTTCAGGTACGCGGCTCGTCAGTTGAAAATCATCACTCTTTTGAAAAAAAATCAGAGCGAGTGGGAGGCCCTCCTTATTCCTTCTTAGCCCTTGTCCGCCGAGTGGATCGGGATGGTCTTTTTTAGATCAAAGCTTGGCCAATGCTTCTTATTAGGGGCCCAACCGTGGAGAGACAGACAGGATATGTGAGGTGGCTAGGTGGTTCGTATGGACTTTAGCACTCAAGACTTGCACAAGGAGGAGATTAATGGATAGTTACTCTGTGTGTTTTGAAGTTCTTTCCATCTCGTGTTCTTGGACGTGTCACTAAGAATGACCATCGGTGCCCAGGGCCTCGGAATTCAAACGGCTTCGCTGCCATCGAGGAACCACAATGCAATATACTCCTCGGTGCGCAGCAGCTCGTGTACTGTACATACGAGTGAATATCTGCTGTGACCGTGCCACGCCAACTCTGCTTTCCCGTTATTCCACGGAGTACGGACAGGGCTGGGCCGGATGGAATACCTCGAGGCTTGAGGCTAAGAAACCAGGCAGAGCGCGGCAAAGCAAGGGAGGCAATGTTGACGATGTGGATGGAGGAATCATGGCTGAGCTCATGGTGCATTTGTTGCTGACAGCTATTTACAGCTAAACTTCCGCAAACGTTTGCAGAGTGTCCGTCCAATGCTGATTCTCGAATTATTTCTGGCTCAGGAGCCACAGTTTTAGCCAAAGGCTGGGTTCCCTCGTCGCGGCTCCATCGTCTCACGCCACCAACTGCTGCGATGATCGCCTCGAGCGTTAGGACGTGGTCGATCACCCAGTTGTTGGGTTACAGTTACTATTATTGCAGGCACACAAAAATCGAGAGTCATCACCCGATCCAACATCAACTCAAAGCTTGTTCTTGGCCGGTTTGTCACAGCCCCTCTCTTTTTCCCCTTCCAGTTTCCCTGTATTACTTCGTATAGATGTTGAGATTCTCCACAGAACTGGGGACTGTGATTGCGATTTGCGATTGTCGTCTTGTTGTTGTTGTCGTCGTCGTCGTTTTCAAGAAGCGCGTATTTGGTCGGAGTTTTGTTCAAGATCAATAGACTGTCACGTCAGCAAACAATCTCACAAATGTGCAATTATTAACCGTGCAGCCCTTGACTCGCTCTTTTCTTTTCTTTCCCCCCATCCGTCATCTATTGACTTGGTGGCCCAGGTAACAGTAACAATATGGGATCACAATCTGAATGTTTCGTCATCACTGCCAATCTTTATTTTGTTCAAAGTTCTACTCGGACAGAAACAAAGATCATGGCCTGGCAGAACTCGGACCAAAACAAGGCACATGAGAGAATATGCATAGATAGTAAGGCTCCACCACCCAGTTCTTTGTTGAGCAGGTCACTCTATTCACCAACCAGTTCCTTCAGCTGCGTTCTCCGTGGTTGAGATCATTCTTCCGGTTAGCTCTGATGACGGGTTCGTACAACATATCGCATATGTACATACATAGACAATGTCGATGCACGTCAAGAGACATGAATTGCGCGTCCTGTGCGGATCAACACGATCATTCCCCGATACGCTAGGTTGGCTCGTGAGTCGCATGCCGCACAGTATAGGTGAGGCATTCAAAGACAATAAACATCATCAGCAACATGACACGGCGGTTGAAGATTGAAAATCTTCCGACTCATATCACAATGACTCTATCCCCACAATCTATTGCAATCTGCATTCTATGTATGTACATACATCTGTTGAAACACAAAGGGATAGTGGACCCCAAGCTGGAGAGTACCGATCGACAATCCTGAGGCACGCTTCCTGATGCGTTACATGCTTCAGGTGAGGTGAATTGGTAGGGAAAGGCATGCGAAGACAGTTAACAAGCCACAGGGCAAACCCAGCCATCGATGAATATTCATGTTCACGACCTATAATTTGATGGGCAACGACGGATTCTCGAATATCTTAGTCCAGATGTTGCCCACTCACTTGCTGTACAACCTGGTTCCAATCCAATATTCCTGCTTCGTTCATGACCACCCAATACCTCCTCTTCTTTTCGTGCAAGCCCCTGGCGACTTGATATATCATTCATTGTCTTGGCGGCTGCAGCGCTTGGATGCACATGCAGTTCTCCAGTGTAATTGAGTCGGTATGTAATATTCTGAACAAGTTTCTGCTAAGGTATCTCTGCTCCATAGTTACAGTAGCATTCAATGTGTCCTTCCTACTATGTATCAGCACCCATAAGCGATCCAACCTCATCGTCTATCTGTGGATGAGGCTGGCAACTGATTATACAACAGGAATGGGTCAAGCTGGGTATGTGAACGACATGGACCAATAGGTCAGCAGAGTTGACAGTGAACAACGAGAAGACCCTTGATCTATCCTGGCGATAGTGATAAGCATATCATTAAGGTATTCACTTATTTACAGTAACTTCAAGTTTTGTTACCCCATCTTCTCTGTAACTAGGGGCGGGCGGGACATTCTGTGAAACCTCGGCAGATCAAGCTTTGCCTCAGTAGCGGTGCAATGGAAGGATCCAATTGAACTGTTTGTGTTTGAATTGGCGCCTTTGATTCTGTTACTCCGTACCTAGTGGAGGCCTGCAGCGGAAGGAACTCACCCAAGCTTTCAGGCCGATTACCTTGCCGAAGAAGTTCCATTAGGTACCTACCTAGGTAGGTATGCGCCTAGCACCTGCTGATGAGGTAACCACCCAAACGCCAAGCTAAGTAGGTACCTATTGTCATCCTTCTCGACCTCCCTCTGTGGTAGAGGAGAGCATCAACATCAAACAACATCACAGCTGTTTCAGTGCCTTGAAACCCACACTCGCGCGCGAACTGCATCAATGTCTCTTGCCCCTCTACGGATGCCGAGAGTTCCTCTCTCAACATTAAAACATCAAAAACACCTGCAGGACCCATCAAGGGGATCTGGCTAAGCCCTCTCCGGAATAAGGGACCCCGTCACGATGGGGACCCTTCAGCTAAAGAAGAGCCAAGGGTCCCAATCTCAAAGGGGCGCCAGGGTCTCTGTCTGTATGGATGCTGTGGCGGAGCCTCCAGCAAGCATGTGGGCGAATAGCTTTGATGCATTGGATCTAATCAATCTCTCTCCTCTCCATAATCAAAATCTTTTTTTGCCTCGCCAGACGCGGAGAGGGGCTCCTGCTTTAGGATCTTTATTGATATTTATTCAAGCAGAGTCCCTTTTGGCTAATCTTATCTCTCTCCGTGAGGCGGGAGCTTGGAAAAACAACGTTTTGACTACTAAACTAAGGCACGGCACCTACCTACCTACCTAGTCGCAATTGTTTCTACTCTACGCTTCAAAACCCTGGCAATACTTCAAACCTGACTCGTTACACGTTTTATCTTATTTTTCTTCGCGATATATAATTGCGCCTCCTCCATCCTAACCACCCAATTCTCTCGCCAGTCGCTGCGAAAAAGCGACATCTATTGCGATAATGAGCTCCCCAAACACTCCCTCAAAGCATGGTAGCCATGCTCAATTGCGGCGCCCTTCTCTCCTCTCAAACGAGGATAGCCACAACCCTTTGGGCACGCGCAGTGGCGCCCTCCAGTCCCTCATCCGCAGTCGCTCTCACCAGAGCATACAGAGCTTGAGCAGTTCTGTTCCCGCGCATCCTCCCTCTTTCTGGATGGGACCTGATGATGAGGAGACTGGACTGCTTCGTCACGACCATGATGAGCTTGGCAGGCTGCTCGCTGATGAGCGTCGCCTCACCCAACTGCTCCACGGCCCCCAGAACCGCAGTGCTAAACTCATTGGCAGAAGCAACCCTCGATATCGATGGGAGCAATACTGGAAGCCTGAGGAGGAGCTGGCTGCTATGTCCAAACCACTGTGAGTCCTTAATGGCGCCACCAACTACGCGCCTCGGCCTCGCGCAGCAGCTAACCAAACCCACCAGCCGCGAGTACTATGAGAGAACAAATGAGTTGATTCAGCAATATCTGTACATCGATGCTCTCCTCGACTCCGCTATCCCTCACGATCTCCTCAACGAGTACCAAGCAGAGCTTGAAGCTTCTGCATTCCGACCACTCGACGTCCCGGATACCATCAACGAGGAGCCTTCCACCACATCTGACTCCCCCCCTCTCACTGGATCAACTCCTGTATCCGCATCTATCACTCCAGGCTCATATGGCACTGTCAGCGTCAAGGCTAGCAATTCGACTACAAAACTCCCTGCTACTCGCACGCCTCAAGATATATTCCGTTCCTCCGAGAACTTACCACTTCTTCAGCGTCAGGATCAATCCGAAGACGAGGACGAGGAGCAACCTCCCCGACCTGTTACCCAAGAAGACGACAATGGCCCCAAGCCCTTGTTACCTTGGTTGGAGGATGCTGAAATTGACAGCGACGACCCAATCGTGACATTGGCAATCTGGGTCAACTTTATTGCCAATGCCATTTTACTCGCTGGAAAGCTCGTTGTCATTGTCTCAGTCCCTTCAATGTCCGTCCTGGCCAGCTTGGTAGATGCCGTGCTTGATTTCCTCAGTACGGTCATCGTATGGATTACTACGCGTCTCATCTCGTCCAGTCATCAAGACCAGTATAGCTATCCTGTTGGTCGCCGCAAGTAAGTCTCCGTCGTTGCCATCTAGCTTGTGGTGTTTCAAGTGAATAAAAGCTAACATGTAGCAAGACTCGAACCACTTGGCGTCCTCGTCTTTTCCATCATCATGATCACATCTTTCTGCCAAGTGGGACTCGAGTGTATTTCTCGCCTCATGGACCCTGAGCATGCTATCCTTGAGTTGGGTATTCCAGCTATTGCCATCATGGTTTCTACCATCGTCATCAAGGGTGCCTGCTGGATCTGGTGTCGTGTCGTCAAGAACTCAAGTGTCAGAGCATTGTAAGTCGGCGAATCCATCCATATTCGTACTCCGTATCTGACCAAATCGCAGGGCTGAGGATGCAAAGACGGATGTGATCTTCAACACTGGTTCCATCCTGTTCCCTATCAGTAAGTAATCATAGTATATCCTTTAAGGCATAACCCTGCTAATATTGGCCCTAGTTGGCTACTATGGACGAATCTGGTGGCTTGATGCCGTCGGTGGCTTGTTCCTCTCGCTTGTTGTCATCTTCAACTGGAGTCAGACCTCGGCACACCACGTCCGTAACCTTTCAGGCTTCTCCGCCCAGCCTGACGAGCGAAACCTGCTGCTATACTTGACCATGCGCTTCGCCACTGCCATTCGTCAGATTCAAAATTTGCGTGCCTATCACGCTGGTGACAAACTCTTCGTCGAGGTCGATATTGTGCTTTCTGCTGCGACACCACTCAAGGACAGTCACGATCTTAGCGAGGTGCTGACATACTTCCTCGAATCTGTGCCAATCGTTGACCGAGCATTCGTCCACGTTGATTATACTAGTTACAATGCCCCGACTCACATGCTCAAAGGATCTGCCGCAAAACAGAAATAAGCTCGAATTGCAACAACACACACCGAGGCCAGGCGGATTAAATCCCCCGCTTGCATGGGAGACGGAAAGACTAGTCACCAGAGATTTAAAGGGCATTGCAATAATATCCAAAGAGCGCGGGTGTATATAGAAGCGTATTCAAGCGCGAAGCAGTTTCGTGGGGGTATCATAAGTCGTTTTTGCAAAAAATCTTTGTTGCTTTGGAAAGCGGAGCCATTGTACTACATGTCTGTATTATCAAGAGTATTATCTCTTTAAAGAGTCGGAAAGGAAGACTAGATAAGCGTTACAATAACAAAAAAAGAAAGAAAGAGAGAGCAAAAAAAAAACCCTCTAGACGTATTCATTACTGACCCTCCTCTTGTGCCATCCCCTAATAGGGAATGCCGTTAGTCAGAAGCTGGAACTGATCGTAGATACCTGTGCTGTGACTCGAGTAACTGGTCTTGATGAGATGTTTCATGAAGTTGGCAGCGTCGCGCTCGCTCTTGTCAAGGACAAAACGCTCACGGAAATGCTTGACACTCTCAGGCTTGAAGCAGGGCAGCCCACTATCCATCATAAGCCAGACGATCTGGCTGAGCTTCTCGCAATACTGACGACTGGCCAGGAAAGCCTTCACGCAGAGCTCCTCGAAGGCCTTGAAACTCTGGTGCTCCATTGAACCACCCATGACCGCCACCATCTCGGTTGTGAGCTTGAAGGGGGCACGCTCGAACTTGATACCACCTGGGGCGATATCAAAGCAGAAACCAAAATCAATGTGTAGGATGTGTCCTGCGTCGTCAATCATGATGTTGCCATTGTGTCGATCCTTGAATTGTAATAAGTAGGAAATGACTGAGTACGCAGCCATGGACTTGACGAAGTTGCTGCGGGCTCGCTGGAATCGGAGCGAGTTCTCATTGCCGTATTTGGAGATGAAGTAGTCATACAAACCGTTGACAGCCTCACGACCAAGCATATCTCGTGAGATCGAGTTAGGCAGCACGTCGATGACACCGCAACCAGGGGCAGTGGCAGTGACTCGATAAGGGAAGACGTAGACATCCAGGCCGACATCGTGGAATATGCCTCGGAACGCTGCAATCATCTGCAGCGCCAGGACGTCCTGTCGACAATCATCGCCGACCTTGAAAATGGCCGACTGCCAGACTTCAACAGTCCTCTCTGGTGTTCCGTGATCTTCTCCATCATTCTCCTCCATCATCTCATCCACCTCAGAAACGCCTCCTTTGTTCTTCTGAATACGGAACGTTGCCATGTACGGAGCCTTGGCATGACTCTGTAGAGGCTTGCCAGACTTACGATCAATGCCGATAACAACACCATCAGGATTACTAGGAAGATAAACGCCGACCTCAACTTTGATTTTGCGCAGCTCTTCTTCAATCTTTTGCTTCTTCTCCGGTTTCGACTTCTTAATGAAGGGCTTAAGCTTTCCAGAAATGTCAGTGACTTCGTCAAAGAAAGAAAACTCTTTCTCATAAAAGTCGCGGTCCTCAGCGGCAAAACCGTCAACCATCTGAGTCATGACCGTGTCGAGAGTTGGCTTGATTTCGTCAGGGATCTGAGCGTCATCGTCCTTGTACGAATTGGCCTTCATGTTCCAGATAATCTGGTGAGCGAACAGCTGGGAAAACTGAGCTGTTTCAAGGATATAGCGCTTGACATATCCAAGGCTATCGTAGCGGAGAGACTGGACAATTTGGGGAACATAAAAGAATGTTACGTCGACGGAATGGCTTTCCAGCGCACGCATGGCGTACTGAATAATGAAAGGGTGCGACTGGTAGGCGGGTAAGAACATGGTAACGGCTGTTACCGGGTTCACAGGCTCCCAGTACAATAAATACTGCCGAAACGTTAGTATTGCAATGTCAGTCAAGGTACGAAACTTGCCTTGAGTTGTTGTGAAGCAACATCATCGGGAAGAAATCCCCCAAAGATCAGGTGCAGAGCCTCAGGCTCGAAAATGGCCTTTTCAGGCATGGTGAGAAGCAAGAACCTGATGTCGCGCTGCAGGCGAGGGAATGGAAACCTAGTTGCGAGTTCAATGGCAATAGCTGGGTCCTGCCACCATGCAGTCCTAATGAGTGGTAAGAGTGCAGCTTCGGTCGGTGCCTTGCCGGCAGTTGGGGTCAGTGCCTGATTGCTTGCATTGTTGAGTGGGTTTACCCAGACAATTAGGCGCAGTTGTTCATTTCTGAGAAGGAGATCGAGCAGCTGCTCTTTGGACTGCAGAGACTTGACATTACCGACAGTCTGGGCGCCTATAGAAGAGACCTGTTGGAGGGCCGCTAAGACATCAGAGATAAGACGGATCTCGGTCTTCATCTGCAATAAGTTACTGCCAAAAGACCACTTGGGCGCAGACCTAAACCAAGACAGGCCAGCCGTAAGAAGTCGCTCCTTGAGCCTCCACTGTGCTGCAGGCTTGAGAGTGGTGCTGGAACGTAGGATGCGCAGACCAAATAAGACGATTTGGAATCGAATCTCTCTGGCCATTGGATGAGTTGCAGATTGCTTCATTGCCTCCAGTGTAAGGTCAATCATCCGCAGGAACACCTTCTGGATGTCAGGGCTACCGAGCCTGGTAGCATTATAATGGCTGGCAAAGAATTGGAGCAGTCGAGTGTGGGGAGAGAGAATGTCATGCACAATCTGCTTCTTCTTGGCTAGAGCTTCCAATTCGCTGGGTGCAAATTCTTCTTTCAAAAAGAAGGGGTCAACATGATTCAGTGTTGGGCTGAAAAGGCCGACCTTTCGCGTAAGAGAGAACTCCCATTGCTGGACGATCTCATTCAGCAGTCTCGACTCCTGTCTTGGGTTCTCGTTGATCACACCAAGCCACAAGGAAACACCCAAGTTGATGGATTGCTTGGTGAATAGGGCGAATGGAATGCTCACAAGGTGGTGAGCAACAGCGGCTTCATCCTTGCTCGTGCGGCAAAGAAGTGCTGCTGCCCTACGAAGAATATCCCGGACTTCAGTGATGGATGTACTCTTCTTGCTGAGAATTCTTGCCTCGATATGAGCGAGTGCAGTAGTGGCATTGGCACTCTCCTTCACAGACGACTGCACAAATGACAAGCGACGGTTGTGATTCATGAAGCTCATAAGTTCTGTACCGCGATCCGGAAGCGTCTCGCCGTACCGATATTCTTGGCGAGTTGTGTACTGCGCAACGAAGGCAGAGGCTGTGTTGACACTCGAGTTGCCAATCTTGTCCATGGATTGGAGACGATTGTCTGTTGATGGAATAACTGATCCGAGCTCAAGAGCAAAAGACCTTCCCAAAGAGACATGGCCGTAAGCGCCTTCGTCACTGAACTCCGACAGATATGTCTGCAGAATTCCCTTGACATCGAGAGGAGAGAGATTGATGGCAGAATTGACCCATACCCTGGCCTTCCGGTTGAGGATATCTACTGTCCACCTTCGAAAATCGTAGTCATCTGAAAGCTGCACAGTCACTCCGCCAAGTTCTGACGTAAAAGTAGACCTAGGAGCATAAACATCTGTCTCAGCTTCCAAGCAGCTAGACCACATAAGCGAGAGCAGTTCTATCAGTGCGAAGAGTGATGACCTATAGCAAAGGGCTGAAGGAATTTCGCGGAGGAAGCGATCTGCACAAACAAACGCGGCTTGTTGGACTCGTTCGATACGATGGCAGCAGCTACAGAAGATAGTAGCGAGCTGCTCGGCCGCGTACTGGGCAGAAAAGGTTGGTTCGGCGCCGTTTTGAGTCTTTTGAATATACTTATCCATGACAGCAGCTGCAACACCCTCCATGGCGCTGCTCAGCTCTCCCTTGGCCATGCTCGGCTCCAGGAAATAAGAAAGAACCTTGGTGCAATCACCTGAGTCGGCTCGAAGAATTTCCATCAAATAAGCTGCTTGCAAGAAGATCACCTTGCGATAGCTGAGGCTCCTAATCTCATTGGACTTGGAGGGTACAAGATCACTCATAAGCTTCTTCTGCAGAGATTCTCTATCGTTACTCATACCACGTCGTAAGACAGTATTAAGCTCGATATCACTTTCGACCTGCTCGCCTCGCTGCTCAGCCACAAGAGGTGGGGAGTGAATAGCAATCAGGCGCAATTCTCTCATATACTGTTTGCCTCGATCTGTGTTGGTTGTAAAGCCATGAACCACGATGTTGAACCAAGCGTCTCGAAGAAGAGAATACATCTCGTCATCGGCGATGGGCTCCAAAGCAAAATCGTTCGTGGACATAAAGATTGCTAGCGGGTGAAGAAGTTCCGCGATCTCCTTTGCAGCCATTTGTACGTCAGATTCCTTGGTATGTCCAGACGAGTGTACATCACCAAGTCCGATGATGCTGTCAAGCAGGTGTTCGAAGTAGATACCAAACAGCTGCGAGTCACGCCGTAGGTTGGCAGAAATGAAAGTGCGAGCATTTCTCACCTGCACAAATCAGCAAAATCAAAGTATAGAAAGTCATATTCACTTACCGCTTCCAGTAGGAACAGCTGGTTTTCGACAACCCCAGTATGGCAAAGTTTACTAAACAACTTGAGCAGAGAGCGAAACTCGAGTTGTCCGCCCTCGAGAGCCAGAGCTGCTGCTCCACTGATAATCCGGGCATCCACGCCTGTATTGACCTTTTCGAGCTTTTGTTGAAGCATAGACTGAGCCAGTGCGGTAATTTTCTCATCCTTGAAAGCAGCAGCAATTCCACAAATGGTTTGCACGACATTGCCAGAAACGATCGCAGTCTCCTCCTCGCCATACATCTGTAGTGAAATCGAGCTCCCAATGGACCGACGATTGGTATAAATGGCATTAAGCCCTGTTTCACTTGCCGTTCCATCAATCTGATCGTTCACAAACGCTTGGTCCGACCCAGGGCTGAGTACGTTGCCTAGGGTATACAATGTGCCGATGACAGCATCCTTCGAGAGCATTTTGAGAGCATAGGCCAAGCTATTGGAAGCTATAGTGACGATATCTTTCTGTGGGGCATCCTGAACGATGAACCTAGGGAGGATGCGGCTGACATTAGACGAGAAGGATGGTGAGATCTGACAGATCAGGGCCAAACATCGCAACGTGACCGATGCAAGAGTAGGGTCAGCCATCTGAACAGAGTCATCCAGGGTTTCCTGAAGCCAGTTCATGAGAATCTCTGTATCAGCAGCATCTTCATTGAGCAGAGCGCAGTTCAAATAGGAAATGAGCGCCGCAGCCTTCACAGCGTAAGCGAGACTCTGCTGGTCAGGAGATCCCATACGGATGAAGTCAGCACCACCTTCGATGTACTGGATCTCTTCGATGGCCAGGGCAGCATATTCCTCAACCGTCTTGAAGTCTGCTTCGAGCGCAGAGGACGCGATGTTGCAAAGATCTTCACCCTGGGCAATGTAGATATCCAGCACGTGAGACTCTCGCAGAGAACGAGGGTCCTTTACCATCAGCGAAGTGCTGGAGACAATAAGATGAGCGAAGCTGCGATGGAGAAGCATAGCTCCGAGAGGCCGTCCAGAGGAGGCATAGTGGCGCAGGTATCTCTTCCATTCTTTAACCTCGCGATCCTGGCTATGACAGTTGCGAATGGTGGACAGTGCTGTTTCCACAGCGATAAGGAAAGGCTCAGAAAGCAATTCTCTGATTTTCTTGATCATGGCTAGTCGACCGCCAGATCTCCAGAAGTCGGCCTGAGCGGCTGCCGCATCCAAAAATCCCAGCAGAGCCACGGCAATTGTCACAGTTCGAATTGCATCCTCCAAGTGAGGATTCTCAGGATCCCCTGCTTGAGGTGAGATGATGCTCTCAGTAGCTCGTCTACAAGAGTTCACGAAGGCCCAGATCTTATCGGTCACATTCTCCTGAAGCTCATCGTAGTTGATGCCAAGTGCCAACAGGGCCCCTGTCACATGAAAGGCTAGAGCCTCGGTCGGGGACGGGTCGATCTTTCGGAAGAATGGCGAAGGGAGGAAAACCTGTATATGTGCTTCAAGAATATACGGGAACAGCTGGTACGAGAGTCGCTGAGCGCTCTGGCTCGATTTGATCTTCGGTGCTGTCTTGCATAATGCGATCAAGACCTCAAATTCGCGAATAGACTACAATTGTCAATCACGCACTCACTATTGGAACCCGAAGTTCTATGAACAACCTACCATAGGCACTCGGCCTAGCGAGCTCTTATTCTGATAGCCATTGACATAGTCCTTGCTCTTCGCGCCGGCGTGGCAGGCCCTACATAACCGGTCGAGATCGGATCGGTCGAAGGATGTTGTAGAGCTAGACGCAGATAGCGAAGCTATCTTCTGGAGCGCCTTGGAGCGAATGTCGCCGATCATCTTTGGTGCGTAGGCGGTGCAGCCGCTTCAAAGCATAGGCAATTCGAAACAAACACCGACAAGAACCAAGTCAACAAATTTGTTTCCGAAACAAGACCTTCAAAATGACGATGGTTGTTAGGTGAACTTTAGGAGGTGAATCCCTGCCAGTCTGCGTGCTTAGTCATCGTAGCTACCCCAGCTCTGCAGGTTAGGTGGGCAAGGCTGCAAGCTTGACGCGTGCGTCTGAACCTCAGCACTATCGTCAGTGACAAGGCAACACCAGATCTCATCATCAATCACCCACTCCGAATTCCATCATCTCTGCACATCGAGAAATATCACACAGCTCTTACTTGGACTTTCCTTCATATAGACCGCAATCATGGCTGCCATGTTCAGCCAGAACCCTTTGATGAATGGGCCCAACTATTCATTCTCCGATGCCCCCAAGACCAACAGCGGCGAGTTTCGAGAACATCGATTTAACCCGTGAGATACCTCACGTATGCATCTCTACGGCTTACAGCTAACTGATCCAAGCTACACCGATAATGGCGGTTCGACTCTTGCCATTGCTGGCGCAGACTTTACCATCATGGCTGGTGACACCCGCCACACCAGCGGTTATAGCATCAACTCTCGCATGTCCCCCAAGGTCTTCCGAATCGGAGGCACCACTGCCTCCCAGGAGGATGCTACACTAGTCCTATCTGTCGTTGGCTTCGCTGCTGATGGTGAGGCCCTCCGCGACCACCTCGACACCATCTGCAAGATCTACCGTTACCGCCACGGCAAGCCCATGACTGTCAATGCCTGTGCCAAACGACTCTCTACCGTTCTCTACTCGAAGCGATTCTTCCCCTACTACTCGCATGCGATGCTCGGCGGTCTGGATGAGGAGGGCAGAGGCGCTGTGTACTCATACGATCCCGTGGGGAGCTATGAACGGGAGCAGTGCCGAGCAGGCGGTGCTGCGGGCAGCCTGATCATGCCTTTCCTGGACAACCAGGTCAACTTCAAGAACCAGTATATTCCCGGAAGCGGAGAAGGCCATGAACTGAAGGAGCGGGAGCGACGTCCTCTTACACGAACAGAAGTCGAGACTGTCGTCAAGGATGCCTTCGATGGTGCGGTGGAGCGTCACATTGAGGTTGGTGATAACCTTCACATGCTTATCATCACAGCAGACGGTATTGAGGAGACTTTCTTGCCCTTGAAGAAGGATTAGATGGCAGGAAAGGCGAAAGAGGAATGTATAACAGGGGATTACTTAGACGCCACGAAATCAATGAGCCCTCCCGACGGTCAATTACGAGGCGTATTGTGGTGTGATGAATATGAATATGATACCGAGTCGCTTCAACGACAAAAGAGAATGTCGAGCTCCGTGAATTGCAAACTAACAGGTGGCCAGTGAGGCTTCAGGATGCAAAGGCCTTACTTAACTTGGGATTCTAGGTTTTATAAATTACTTTAGGCGGCACTGAGCTCTGCGGATCGCACATACCTGCTATGCACTGGACATGAGGAACATTTTCCAACAGCACTGGAGCCATCGTGTTTGACCAAATATTCACAGAGATCACGGGCCCCTAGATCACTTACTGGCACTATGTGATTGCAGTTTCAATTTCGTGACTCGGGTGTTGGCTAAAGGTATGTCAGGTCAAGTCACCTCATATTTGTATCAATTGGCTTTTGATTCTGTCTGCCCAACAACTAACTTGCTGCGGTGGCGGTATGGACAACAAGTGATGGTATGACGGCGATTTGACCTTGTAACCTTGCAAGGTGTGAAGCACTTGTGACGGCATACTCGAATTACATTTTTAATCACCAAAAGGTTCAATGGCATACCAACACTCGAACATCCTATCAGCATACTCAGCCAGTGGTTCAGACCATCCCGAAAGAGATGAACTATTCACTTCACCGGGCAACGGTGCTTGTTTGCGAATGAGTTCAGCTGTACCACAGCGATTCACCCTCACAATTCTTGAGCGGCATTTTCATGAGTCTGGCATGGCTATGTGTTACTTGTCTGTCTTTCTGTTGTACTTTGAGTGTGGACAAGTAGCATTGCTAATCAGTCTAATTAGAGATGGAATGGTATCGGCACACGGCATCTGAGAGACCCATGTCGAGCTGAGCTCTTTGGTCCAAGTCACTGTTGCAACATTGATCATCTCAAGAGACACTTAACATTAGTCCGCGGATAGAATTACATCCGGGAGAGTGAAACACCACTTACACTTCTAAGAGCGCGTCTAGACTCTTCTGGAGCGCCTCTATCGCACCACAAGCGCGGCAAATGGCAACACCACGTTGGTTCATTAGACTCAAGCGCTTGTTACTTTTCCTAGGCCCGATAGTCATCAAAGAACAGTCCGGTTATTTGCTAGCAAGGCTTTCTTTCTGGTGTTGATCAGACTCAGATGCTAAACATCGAGCGAATACCGTGGCAGTCTAATACCGCCATGCTGTTTCTTTAGCCACGTAACTTATCATTGCTAGCTCATCCAGTCTCTATCCCGAAGACGCTTGCAGCCCTGCCCTGCCCTGCCCACACCGGCCGGTCAGGTCTACCGTCTCTTTCTTAGCCTATCAAGTCCACTACACACTTAACAACTCTGATAGGTGAGGCAAGACCTGGTTGCAGTAGTATAGGGTTATTCAAGGCCCAATCGTTGCAGTGATCCGCCCTTTGCCTCAATGGCTGTACATATGTACAGAGATCCATCGAGGTATCCCAGCTAAGCAATGCCCCGATGCAGGGAGGGTGTGGACAGGATCTATTTTTTCCGTTCTCTGCAAGATACTGTATTTCAATATCGTTTGGATGCGTGAGTGTCTCGCTAACATAACCGATGTAGTGGCGTCTGCTCCATCGCACAATATGCATGACCCGAAATAAAGGTCGAAGTCATGATACACTGCCGGACACCACACCTCCTTCACACACCACAGACATCGAGCCTTGGATCTTGAGCAACTCTCGAGGTGTTGTATTATGATAAATCGCCTTTTCAGCTGCCCAGGGGTTAGCTATCCTTGCTTTGGACTGGTATTGGTGCCCCCGGGAAAAAAATGAAATTAAGACATGATAGCCTAGGTATGTACTAAGAGTATCATGCAGTAGTGATCACACTTCTGTTGGGTAGTTGGCAGGTGAGCATTTCACCTGGTGTGTGTTCAGAGAACTACCCTTTCAATGTGCGTCGTAGATATGCCGTACAAGCCAGTTTCGTTTGCCCGCTTCTTCAATAGAATGAGGTTTCTGAATACGGACTTGTCCAGGCTACTGGCTTTCCTTTCGGCATACAGATGAAAGGCGTGTTTGTTGTGCAAAACTGGACCAGCTACCCAACAAATTCGAGCTATACAACTTCTACGCAAATAGATTCTTACAAGGCTATCGATACGCACAACTACTGCCTAAGTTAGTGGCAAGCTTCTGATTACATCGGAGGTGACTATGCTTAGCCAGGACTTCTGACGGCCTCTGTTCCTCTGAAGATTATGGATGCGCGTACTCGGCTGAAGAAGCGTCCTGGTCTGGTCTATTCGCCACCTAAGCATACGTAGCTTCCAACAATCAAGTGCTGTCTTCCATGTCTCATAAGGCCTAGGAATTGTTTTTAGCCATGCATGTCGTTGAATCGAGGCTGGCGGCTGGCGGCTAGCTGACATGAGCGAATGTTGTGTGGCTGATAACAATACGCTGCTGAGTCTACCGTACAGGACTTGTAACGTAACTCAATCATGGTCGTATTTCCGCACTTGGGCCGGGGCTGTTTAAGTTTCTTGGTTCAGTCTTGGTCTAGCTTTCTTCCAAGTTTTGTCAAACTCTTCCATCCTTGGACATGGAACTTGCCGTCATCGGAGAAATCAGAAAGGCGCCTTATTCATTGGCGAGCAAAACTCCTACAATGATGCCCACAGCCCAAATGTTGAGGAATGATCAGTTGCTATCGCAGGGGTTTTCCGGCATTTGATGGTCAAGTTGGTGTCGGCAGATGACATTTGTTGTAGCGGTTCGAAAGCGCTACAGCAATCTAGTCAAAACGGCACCGAACTCAAATGCTGACGACTTACATAACCGTTACCAGTCGGCTGACATTTGCCACCTCTGATGGTCAAAAAACTGAGGCATGTGATAGGGAGTAGAAGCCCAATACACTCAATTTTCGTCAAGTGTCCATACTGGTTAGGTAGTAGACAGAACTGAAAACGGTGAGAGAGTTACATAAGGTAGCGGTCCGTTCTCAAGACCCTATCTAGCCAACCTAGGATGCAGGGTGCAACGCATTTGCCACATCAGAGGGAGCTGTCAAAGCTTTCTTTCATCATCATCTGTCAACAGCCTTACACCAGGTTCTTGATAGCCCACGTCGAGCGAAATTGACGTCGGGGTCCTCGGCTCCTCAAGCCCTCAAATCAAGACAGGTTCACGGCGGGCTACGCATCGGCACAGAGCTTCAAGAAGGATGATCAATGCTGATAATCGTTTCACAAGCCTGACAAGCCACAATGACCCTTGCTGCGGACGTCCCGACAACAGTGAAGACGGCCAATTGCTGTTTTGGTCGCGCCATCGGCGAAGACTACCTGTAACTGTAAGGCATGTAAACGGAGCACCGTCGTCATGGCGTCACTGACTATTGTGCAACAAGAGGTAAGATAGGCATTGGAAGCGCCTAAAGCAGTCAAGATCAACGATGGAGGTTCTGGACCCTGGTTGACAGGCGGGTGGCGAATGCGTCAGGCAAGCAGGCAACAGTCGTCGCTCTATCTGAGGGCCCAATAACCTTGATTGCGGGTCACAATTGTACCACAAGTTGAAGGCTTTCCACATTTATTTTTGGTGCAGATTTCTGGCACACAAGTGCCGTACCTCGCTGACTCTTTCTTTAGCCGATCATACATGACATCTCCCCCTCTACACGAACACGCAGATTCAACATCAAGTATTCTTGTTAAGAGCCGGCGGAGCTTTTCATCCGCCAACCTTAATTAGGCCCGAGTTCTAATTGGCTCTTCAAGTGGCGTCCCAGGAACCCCATCAAGGGTCCAACTAAACACACACAGCGGTGGTAGGGCGCACACATGTCGTTAGTCCAAAAAGCCGTCGTACGACCGGGAGCTCGGATCACTGGCCGAAGAGCAATGACCGGCTTCTGGTAGCTGAATGGAGTCAGTGTTGATGTTGAACAGTTTACTGGCCATTTTGACCTCCATAGTATTGCTATTGTGAGGTGCTCAATTTCGAACTCTGGAATTGACTACGAAGGTTTCTAGCAGGAGGGGTCTACATATCTACGCATGACTAGGTTGTGTCTGAAAGGCAGAATCGTGAAGTGGGATGGTCGATCATCCACTTACGGATGTCCTGAGGTCCCTAGACAAGCCCAAGAACAGCCATGAGATTACCCAAGTTGTCAGGACCATGCGATTGTCTCCAATAAGACGCTAGTGTCACGGGAAGCTGGTCGCCCCGGCACTAGTTGAGAAAAGTTGGTGGGTGATGGAGAATTAAGAAACGGGATAGATCGACATCCACGAAAAGGACTCTTGAGCCATGGCATTTGTTGCTACTCTACTCCGTACTTACACAACTGATTGAAAGCTCAGAAGCGACAAGGATCTCGCCTAGGAACGTCACTTCGCTACGTAGGTACCCACTGCCTCCATATTGCTGTCGAGCTGCAACGTCGCGATTTTCAGGTACTGTCTTTTGATGATATGAATGGCGAGAGAAGAGGTAGCAAAGCTCAGTTATCCATGCCAGCCATTGATCAAGAGCTACCTGGGCCCCCAAACAGAGAATTGTCCGCCGGACCGCTCGGATCTGAGGGGAAGCTGTGGTTCTGGCAAGATTGCTACTAAGTCGGCAGAAATCCAAGGTCAGGCTAGAGTGCAAATTGTAACCTGCTCAGTCATCAAGATCAGCGAATCATTCATTATACAGCCATTGTAAGATTCTGCCATGAAAAGTACCTACGGCGAGTGGGTTTGTGTCCTCTCGTGCAAGCAGAAGCGAATGCCGGCGTGGAGCTTTTAGGTCCAAGACCGTACGTAGACCGGGCTAGGCCATCAGGAGTGGTTCGAAGCCCCGTCGATGGTCCAACTTCAGTGTTGCGAGATTCAAGGAAAACCAGTCAAAGAGCGCCGGAGCTCGCCCGGATAGAACGCCACATGGAAAGGCAGACAGACTGTTGAGCATCCGCTGGGTTGCATGGTAGTGGGGGAAGCAATGGCTCATGCTCATGTAATTCAGAATGTCCCATAGTGCCCGTTTCCTACCAGTAATAATCACGTCAAACTTGATAACTAACACCAGCCAAGTGAAGTGAATTGAGTTCAAAAAGGATACGTACATGCTGGCAAGGCGACTTGGCGGGTCTGTCGCGCGTGTCGATCAGATCTCAGGGACCTCCACCCTGCCGCCTCGGCTATTCCCTGTATGCAGATCCCTACTCTGTAGGCTCATGAACAGCTGTCTGAGGGACTGAGTGGCAATAGCCTCGTACGCGTCGCTGAGTCGCGAGCGGACGTTGCTTCTCTTTATGGGGTTACTGGCGCAGTTGGCCGGCTGCAGAGCTAGAGGCTACTTGGTGCTTGATGTTGGGCATGTTTGCAGATATGTTTCGAATGATTTCTGATATCGGGAGACTCTCTAGACTCCTTGATATATCATCATGCACATACTTGACTTTCCAGGGCATTGTACTGTGCTGTAGTTACGTGGAAAAATCCCACGTATCGAATAGAGTTGCCGTGTGCCGTTCTCCAAAGATTCTCATGATACAGAGTAGTAGTCCTACTGACCTCCATGGTGAGCGCCAAAAATGCCCTGTAGCCTGTACCTTCTTAGCCTTAAGCTGCTTCGTAGAGTTAAAAATCTGGGGCAGGAACAGGGCAACCTTCAGTGGCGAAACGGTTCCTTCCTACCAGCGGGACGGGGAGTTTTACGTTCCCATTCCATCTTGAACGGTTCCTTCAGCAAAAACTCTGCTTGCTTACCCAAGCCAAGTAGGAACCTTATGTCAGAAGTCATCAGGCCCGTTTTATGTTTCATGACGTTTCAAGCCACCAACCTACCCTCCCATGCACCAACCATATTCTATTCCTGTCCGACTTTGGAACGCAATTGCACATCATTCTAATTACGGAATCCAAGTCATCCTCATGACGGTTGTTGGGAACAAGAAGACATCAGACGACATGCAATGCGATTGACTACAGACACATGCCTGGGTGCATATACTATTATCCACGAGACCCTCTAAAGCATCAGAGACCTTCTGATTTCGGAGATTGTGCTTTCTGGTGGACCCCGCTAACATCCGTTTTCAGGGACCGTTGCCTCAAGACGCTGGGTTCGCTCGCAGAGCTCGACATCGAAGAAGCCATTCATTCCCCACAGGAACAACAAATTTAGAAGTCCAATGCGAAGTACCACATATCATATCACGGCTAGGGCATTTCTTGGCGTCGAAATGGTCTTGTCTCCTCTGCCATCGCTTCATCACTCCATACGTACTATAACAAGGTTTTCTCTCCACCCTTTACTATTCGAACCCCCCCATCCCTGTCATCCCGGTTGGGTTCTGCTGTGGCTGTTCTTCTTACACCTTGTTTCCCTGCTGCCGGCGCCGTTGCTCGGTTCGAGCTTCGCTCTCCAATCACATTTCTCCGTGGACTCTTGACTTCATTCTCGTTGCGAATCTGTGGCACTCGGTACCTGAATGTTCACCAAGATGGTGAGTGCATGGTCGGTGGCGGTAATGGGTAGCTCAATGTTGCGACCTCAGCCACCGTCTCACTGGATGATTGTCTTCCTTGACATAGCTATGTATACATGCAACTTTGTTGGAACTCACCAGTCGAACAGGGGACGCTGCCAATCTGTTCCAAGAATGATCTGTGAATGATCTATACCTGTGCCATTGCCAACATCGGCCTCGCCTAAGCTCAAGTATCACCGATGGATTGCGGCCTTTGTGACTTGAGCATCGTGTGGCTTGACGGCTTGTTGTTGCCGTTGAACTATCGCTCTCTTTTACCTCTTCTTGTCCAAGCTCTCCTCTCCACCACTTCCCTCCACTCACTCCTCCACCTATACGGCCCTAACAGAATCCCATCTAAGAGCTCGACCAACTTGGGATCGCCCATCGTATTTCCCATCCTTCATACCCATCTGTAGCCCACACCCCCCATGAATCTATCACACTAGCATCCCTTCAACTGATCTCTTTTTGGTCCTCTATCCCTCTTAACCCTGCATTTCCTTACACTTCCTTACCTTCCAAGCCTTCCTTGAGCCCTAGCTTCGGAAGCTTGGACTATTAGCCACTCGCTATCTCCGTTGTTAAAGCCTCTTCTGTTTAATCGTTGGCTTAGGTTTCGCCCCTTGCCCCCCAAAAGCTTCTCAAGCCTCGAAAGTCTTTAGGAACCGTTTCTCTTTCTGAAAGCTCACAGGTTCAGGGGAGCTTAACTTTGTCAGTTTGCATTTCTGGTAACCTTCGTTTGTTGTTGAAGCTGGCATTGCCTGTTGCCAGCTCTTAAAGGACGACCTAGGGCTCTTCAACGTATGAACGAATGTTTTCTCAACTCATTTTGAGCCCCAATATCTCCTTTGCCGCTGTACTTACTCATCGCAGCTGATTCTTAGTATCGCGGGTCAAGTCCAACTTTGTGGCTGATCGCCGACTTCGAATAGTTGACACTGCACCTCAACACTACAACACTCTTCCAGTGGTTCCTGGGCTAAGCTCATATCCCTGTTACGCCATAAGGAAACACAACCAAGCCCCATTTTCGATCTCGTTTTATCATTCAGCTCCTTTCCCTTCCGAATTTGGCATTGGGTTAACGGGTGTTCAACGACTTGGCTAGTTTCCCCGTGGGGGCAATAATACACGCCTTTCTTCGGGCAGTTTCTTATAGGAACTGTATTTACTGCCGCCGCCACCTTGTCCCTTGTTTCACAAGCAGATTTATTATATTCAAAACGACAAATTTGTTTCTCCTTTCAGTCTTTCGTTGGTAAGAGCTGGGGTCCTGATATATTTCCCCCGCCCACTGAGCGCTATCGTCGGCTCTGACACATAATCGGCCACAAAATTGCTCGATAATTTCCCCTCTCTACCCTTTCTTTAATAGCAGCCAGTCAAATCCGCCCGAGAAGCTCTAGGCGGCTGCTCTGCTGCAGGAAAAAGCCCTGTTGACTTGTGACTTCGGCACGATTAGCAGGCCTCCTGGTGTTCATCTGAACAATCACAGCTTTCAGGCATCGGATTTTTGCTATTCTTCCCTCACTCCAATAGAGAACATATCCAAGGTATTACATTACCCTTCATCAAACTTGTTGCTATAAGCCTACGTCTGAGTTGGAGGAGTTGCTAATCTGACCTCAATAAGCACCAGGTTATCTCTCACCTTCTATCAGAGTACCACCAACAAATACATCAAATGGGGGATATAGCCAGCGCCCAAGTCCCAGATGTGGGAGCACTCAACCAGGATACTGCAAAGACTGTCAACACAACGATACCTGGCGATCCTATGCCACGTCAAGACGAGCCTCGTACTATTCAGGGGCATGAGTTCTCTTCTCACACTCAAGAGCATCCCACCGTTTCTCAGCACGCGTTCTCAACACAGTTCGATATGTCTCAAGCCTCTTCGGGTCCCCGCCCTGGGCCATATAACATGGCCCCTATGGCCAACACCCTCCCCACGATGGGTTTCCGCCCTGGACAGTATCCCCAAAACGCTCACCAGCGCATGAATCCCGCGGGATCTCCACCTATGATGCAGCACATGTCCCAGTTTCCTGGCCATCCGCCACTTCCAGTCTCCGGTCAAGGTTACTACTTACAGCCACAGGTCGCACCGTACTATGGAAATCAGATGCAGCAGGCACAGGCAGCGAACATGATGTCTCAAAGGCACAACATGGCATACTATCCCAACCAGATGATGATGGGCTCTCAGCAATCTCCCTATTACTACCCCCCTGGACCCCAGTATCAACCTGCCGCGCACCCAGTTCCGAACGGGGCGTTATCTGGCCACCATGTCGCTGGCGGACTAACAACCAGCGACCCAAGGGCGATGGCACAGACTGCAGACATGAGTGGAATACATCCACAGGGGTTCAAGCAGGGGCAAGGTAGGGCTGGGAAGCAATCTCCCAACAAAACTGAGCTAAAGCAAACCTCAGATGGGACAGAGAGGCGAAGGAGTGCTGTTCGGGGCCCTCCCAGAAAGCCGCGACAGAGTGGTAAGCTACTTACCTCGATGACCGTCAGTGTCGGCTAAACTCTTGAATCAGGACATGCAATCTGGATCGGCAACCTTCCTCCGCAAACCGACCTTATGAGCCTCGTTCATCATGTATGCAAAGAGGCCGTAGGATTGGAATCACTGTTTCTCATCTCCAAGAGCAACTGCGCATTTGCCAATTTTAAGGATGAGGAAACCTGTGCTGCAGCACAACAGAAGCTACACGATTCGAAATTTCAGTCGGTTCGCCTCGTCAGCCGGCTACGCAAGAGCACAGTGGAGGGTGCAGCCGGTGTAACAGCTCCAACTGGTCCTTCGGTGGCTGCTGCAACAGTAGTTAAGACGGATCAAGTTGCCGACAAGTCACCATCTCCGAGCGTGTTTCCAAGCCCGGCGTCCGAGCCCTCAGGGGCCATCAAGCTTGGAGCTTCCGGCGAGAAGACACCGCAGAAGGACAAGTTCTTCATTCTTAAGAGCCTGACAGTGGAGGACCTCGAATTGAGTGTTAGCACTGGCATCTGGGCTACCCAATCTCACAATGAAGAAGCATTGAACAATGCCTTCAAGGTACGTTGGTCTTTGAGCAATACCATAGAGCTACTTGTCAACTAACCTTCCCGAACAGGACGCTGATAGTGTATACTTGGTCTTCTCGGCCAATAAGTCAGGCGAATATTATGGGTATGCTAGGATGATATCGCAGATCAACGAAGACCCTGCGGCAGCCATCGAATTTGCACCCACGGCCCAGGCAACGAGCGACCTTGACCTCCCGAAAGCCATACCGACCGAAGCGAACGAACAAGTCCCCAAGGGGCGTATCATTGACGACTCTGCTAGAGGCACTATCTTCTGGGAGGCGGATCGTGGTGATGCCGATGCCTTGTCTGATGCGGAAAGCGAAGCATCAAGCACCAAGAGCAATGCAGGGGACGAGGGTGCTGCCAAGACATGGGGAAAGCCTTTCAAACTGGAGTGGCTATCCACAAGTCGACTACCATTTTACCGCACGAGAGGATTGCGCAATCCTTGGAACTCGAACCGTGAAGTAAAAATTGCTCGAGATGGTACGGAACTAGAGCCTTCAGTTGGACGAAGACTTATTGGGCTCTTCAACCGCGCGCAGAACGCAGAGGCAGTCGACGCCGGCGTGCGGGCTTCCATGGTCATGGTGCAAGGCTTCGGGCCAATGCGGCCATATGGACAATGAGAGGCGGAGGGGGCTTGAGACGGGTCCTCGAGGCGATACTCCTGCTGCTCGGGTACTCTAATGCTCTTGAAAGCACACTTGCCGAGAAGATAATTCAAAGATACTGGAATACGGTTTGGGATCTATGCTGGACATAGTTGACAATTCACGACGAGCAAGGGTCATCAACGACGGTTGTAAATGTAACTACACGACAGTTTTACGTCTCATGATTATATCTATTCGAGTTTTCGAGGTGTTTTTGACTTTGGTGGTGATATGGTCCGGAATTCACGGATTTTGGGTAGTATTTGAGAGGTTGCTGCAGAGCTGTCAAGCTAGCTGCAAATCATATCATGGATCTGCCATACTAGGCACTTGCGTCAAACTTGATCAACCTGCCAGGCCACCTCGGCGATCAGTGACATGAATCAAGTAGCAACGGAAAACGCGGATATACAAGGTTCCGTCGACGCCCGTCAGCGGGTCGCAACGAACTGCAAGTCCGAATTCCATCGGGGCATCATTTACAGTAATGGTTTCAGTGATTGACGAGACAAATAATGTTGGCTTGGTCAAGCCAAAAAGAAATGTGGCAAGGCTGTGGCTGAAAGATGTTTACTTACGGGGGGGTGACTAGAACTGGAATCTGATAAAACTGAGCACCTCAAATGTAGCGCTAACGCACGCGCAAGGAACTGGCAAGTTGACTTTCAGCCACTGGAGGTTTGGCCTTTTCTGACCTAAAGCAGCTGAGGTTTCTTGGGTAGTTAGCTGTGCATGGATGTGGTCCAGAACGTCATGGACTACGTCATGATGCTAGATAGTCTAGACCCTTCCAAGTGGATAAAACACAGGATTCATTAAACACCAAGAGAGTTATTTGTGTGACACAAATACTTTGATCACTTTGCCAGGTACTTATTGCCCCCGTTTGTCTCACTATTTCTAATTATGTCCTGCCCCATTTTGCCTCTACTCTAATTCCGGACCCCACATTGATATTTGGATCTATGGAGTTTCGGTGGTGGGAGTGGTGATGATCATGATATGCATTGAATCCCAATCACACCTCAGTTACCTCAGTACTAATGTACCAAGTCGCGATCACAATTCAACAGAGCAAACCAAGTAAGTCCAAGCCACAATGAATTATTAAGAACATCCGAGCAATCGATCCCGTTTGCCCCTGTTCACTTTATCTCTAATTATATTATTTATTATTTAACTAAATTAAGTGATTATATTGCTTATTATATCTA